>NW_018364537.1:54192-69400 GCF_002078875.1 Numida meleagris | reverse complement strand
AAAAAAAAAAATAATAATAATAATAAAAATCAAAAAGTTAAAAAAAAAAAAATAATAATAATAATAAAAATCAAAAAGTTAAATGAAACTTCTTCGTTTAAGTGTGTGGTGCTAGTACTTATCACTGCCTGTCGTTACTGGCTCAGATAGTGGTGCAGCCCCCAAAGACTCCGCCCTTATCAGTTTCGGTGCAGAGAAGGTCTCTGTGCTATTTTCTCCTAAGTATGCCTGAAAACCTGTTTACAAGACAAATCCAGACATTTCTTAAAACAGGTATCCAATAAAGCAGTACCCTTCAATTATTTTTTCCACCCACATGGCAATAGCTAGCATCGCTAACGCTTAATTAACATCGTTTTAGGAAGATGCTGCCTACTCCAGTCACGGGTTTGGCCGGCGTTATCCTATCAGCACCTCTTGGGACCAAGGCAGAAGGGAAGACTCTGCAGAGGCAGCTCCCTACGATCAGCAAGACTGAGCTGCAGCACGGGGCTGCTCTCAGCTCCTACACGGAGCATGGGACAAACGTGAGGCAGCAAGGCCATGGAGCGTCGTGGAGCAGGCGAACGCGGCGTTAAGCTCGACGCCTCTCCCTTCCCGGCACCACAGTTCTTGGAGCACTGGCTGAGGGGTCTGCATCCCCACCTCATCCCCACCGCCGCTGGGTAAAGGGGTCTGCAATCGAGGCCTCTGCGAGCGGCCCACCTTCAGGATGCTGTAACAAGCATGAGCACAATGAGCTCTGACGTGTCTGAGGATGCCACAGCTCGCAGCGTTTTGTCTTTGACAACCCCGGGACTGTGGACACGAACTGTACCTGAAGGAATTCTTCTCCCTGACCATAGGAGGAAACCAACGGCGAAGGTTCAACTCCTACTACTCCATACACCGGGGATGCTACAAGCGGGAATGGTTCTCACCCCCAGGCTGCTGCTCCTGAAGTGATATTAAACTCGCCTCTTGATTGGGTTTTAAGTCTTTCTCACGCAATTAAAAAAAACAAGCTGCCGGTCAACAGCCCTGCAGTGCTGTGACCGGGAGGACCGGGGCATGTGCACAACGCAGGACGGCTGACGTGTTGTGTCTCCCAGGTTCTCCACCACCTTCCCAGCTTTGGTGCATGAAAGCCAGCGACCAGCCCCTCAGTGCGTGCGGTGCATCCGCGTACTGGTTCACAGCCATCACCGTTCTAACCCCAAGTGTCTGAGTGAAGGGCCTCACCCACGCTGCCACAGACCGTGAGGCGAACTCAGTGTTTAAGGTGCTCGTGGACAAGGCGCTGCAGCCCCGCGCCGGGCAGAGGCAAAGCCCACCTCCTGAAGACTAGGTTTAAAAGAGGGCGGGCTCCCTTCTTTGCGGTTATCAACGCAACAGTGGCAAGAAAAATGGCATTCGTCCTCTCCCACGGCAGCATCCTTTAGAGGATATCCACATCTTAACGCTGCTGCAGCGGGTTCTAAAATAGGTGGGGCCACGTTAGGGCTGTGACGCCTGGAGCTCGTTAGATAACTGGACTGACAAAGGCAGAATTTAGATTGATCGTGATGACTACAGGCATACACTAACACCACTGAGTAGCATTGGTTTAGGGGAACGATGTAACCTATACCTGTGGGTCAGAAACTGATGGATAGAAATGCATCAGCTTTCGCTAGCTACATCAGGTTGATTTTTTGCTGGCCCCTGACCCTCTTACTCCATCTGCAAAACGGAGCTGAAGGTGTCTGCAATCTCCATTGCACAGGCAGCTAATATTTTAATCTGTGCAATGCTGTGGTTAAGTGTTTGTGAAGGTGATTTTGGAGGAGAAGCCAAAGTGTCACCTTGGAATGCTGCTCTGAAACGCAGCAGGCGATGCAAGACCATCACCAGCAGCTTCCATTCTCATACAACAACGCCAGGAAATTGTGCTCATCTTGCTGACGCGAGACTGAAATCTCGAGCTGTAATACTTGGGAGGAGGAAGCAGAGGGGAAGCTTCAATGACAGGCACTAAGATATCCCAGTAGGAAGCTGGGGCTGCTCTTCCCTCGTGTGGGAAATGAGATGGATCTTGCCAACAGGACGCGTTGGACGCGGCCCGTCGGCGTTTCCTAGGTTCCTGATGGGCAGCTGCTGAGTGAAGCCGACCCAAACTACACTGAGCTGTGCCACAGAGCAGAGATCCAGAGCAGGCTCCTGCCTCCAGGCTCTGCCCTATCAGCAGCACCCTGCAGCTGCCTTCCAGTCTGAGGGAGAGGGTTCATGAGACCGGCTACGTCCCCGAGGCTAACGAGAAAATGCCACATTCCCTGGGACGTTATCAGCACGTGCTTCTTCTCATCTATCGCCCAATTTAAGCAAAATGGGTGGGGGGTTAAAGCTACAAGTAAAGCGTCTGCGTTAACTGCTAAAGGTTTCTTGGGCACAAGGGTTCAGAAAGCACCCGTGCAACATTCACGGTGAGATACCTGCTTCTGCTCCAAGCTCGCACACCCCCACTGATTTTTATCTCGGCTGTCCTGCTGACGTGCTACCTACCGTGACAGCGTTATAGGAGGGAAAACGGGCAGTTCTACTTTTACTGTTCACTTGGGAGGACGGGCCACCGGCTGCATTTTACACCGAACAGAAAAAGGTTAACGTTCCAGCAAGATGGCAAATCCTCGCAAATGAACCTCTGCACGCAGAGCGGAGCTTATTGGACACTTTCTGCAGTGGCCACTGTCCGACACGTCTAGGAAAAAAAGCAGGGGACGGGTAACACCGGGAAATCAGAGTCGTCACCTTCTTTGCGATAGCTTATTAAAAATTCCAGCACTAAAGAGACACGGGTTTATCCGAGTAGCTCTGCGGTTGTGTCACTTCCGTCACGCTTTTACTCGACTGGAAACACGCCACGTTCAGCTAGTCTGGAAATACGTACAGTGAGAACGATCTTACACCTCGGCTACAGCACGTTCTGCCAGCCTACAGTGCCCCAGCCTTCCCCAGCACCGCGGCTGCCGGGTGCTGTTCAGTTTGCTTCGTTACGAAATTGCCCATTCGTGAGTTACCTTGGCAGTTAGTTTTAGGTCGGGACCTCAGAACTGTAGCATCCCTAGAAATGCAGCTCCCACAATTTCACGGGTGTGTTCAGTACTGTTCGAAATCTAAAGCTTTCTTTGCCAACTGACTCCAGGGCCCCGACTGCCAGTGTCCCAGCAGACTGCACCCAGCCCACGGGGTCTTCCTCTGGGGAGTTTACACTTTGCCTCTGCTTGCTGTGCTTGTCCGTAACGGGTGGGTAAGTGGGAGGGTTGTGCTGGGTTGAATTAAGAGCATTGTATCACCGCTACGTACTTCCCCATTCTAGACCCTGACTAAGACAAAGTGCCCAAGAAGAAGTGAATATGTCTATTGACCGATTGTAAAGGTGAGAGAGGATCTCCAAAGCCCATTGTCACTGCTGCCATCTGAAAGACAGTAAAGACAGAGTTCAGTCTGTTGGAGCTGAGCATACTACGGCTGTTTGTACAAACTCAAGCAGAGCGGCGGCACAGGGAACCTGTGAGAGAGGCCTCTCCTTCCTTGCCCCTCACTGCCTGGTCCCAAGGACTGTCCAGCGCTGGGACCCTGCAGATTCCAGGCCACCAGGTCAGGGTGGAGTTGTGCTGCTGCCACTGCCTCGGGAAGCAGGGTCTTCTCCCAGGGGGGACTCAAGGCAATAGTAACCTCTGCAACCACTGTCGTTGATTCACCCCCAGCGTTTAAAAAGAAGCCCCTCGACTAGACCGGCCACTCAGAAACACGCACGGCCCTGGCAGGCCGGAGCTGCCTCATGTGGCAAGCACATCCACAGTGACACTTCGTTAAACAAATCGAGACCCCCAAACCATTACTTTGGGCTTCCCAGCTGAACAGAAAGCAGCGAGATGCGTTGAAATCTCCAACGGAAGGGAGACGTCAGTGGCAGTTAAGGGTTTTCCCAGGAGGTGAGCGTCACAGCCTGAATTTCAGCAACGGCCAATGACTTCCCAGCGAGGCTGGCAGGGCACCCGGTTGAAGGGGAAGGAAACGGGGCAGCACTGTCAATAACAGAGGAGAGGGGGCACCCTCCCCCGACGTGGAAAAGGTGGTGAAAGGATACTGATCTCAGTAACCCCAGACACCACCTTAAACGTACGCTGGAGCTGAAACCCACAGCCAATTCTTTAGCTTCTGGTGTTTAAAGAAGTGTTTGGCCAGCTAACAGGACAGAAGCTCTTAATTTTCTCTTTGGATACGTGAAATCCGGGGGCAATTTGTACAGGTGAGCAAAGGGCATTTCTTTAGAGGGCTGAAGACAGTATACTTCAATTTCACTGTGGAAATAGAAGTGCTTGTACCTGGCTCCGGGCATGCCTCAGGGCTGTGCTCTGCTTCTAAGTGTAAAAAGAACTCCACCTTGTTGGGGGAGAGTAAGACAGAAAGAGCGTCCGGGAAGGTCTCTCACCTGCAGGTTGGTGAGCTGTTGTTGCTGGTGGGCGATGGTTTGCTTCACCAGCACACTCTTGATGCTCTGCTCCATCGCATACTTCTTGGCCTACGAGGAAACACAGGCTCTGTAGTCGCAAGACAATACCACCGCACGCGGAACGACGTTTCCACTTCACACCACAGCTCCCCAGAACCACACAACTGGCTGCCAATGGTGCTTTTTGGTGCTCCAGCCCTAAGCACTAAGGCACGGTACGTTAGGCAGCAGCCAGCAGCTCGCTAACGTCTCGGTCTGCGTCTCGGAGTTGCAAGCCCTGAAATACAGCATAATGCTTGAGCAGAGGGTTGGATGGACTCGGTCTGCAGCAGGCGCGATGTTAGGAAAGCAGCATGCACTACACACTCGGTGTTCCCCCTCTTCCTCCCTCTGCCCCTCAGATCCCACCGCAGCACCTTACCTGCTGGGATGAGGGCAGGACAGATAGCCTCCTTCAAATCCTTTCCACTCAGAACATCTGGACAAAGAGGTTCTACGGAAGGGAAAGGGGCTCCTAATCCCCGTGCCCAGTCTCTTGGCTCTGCACTACCCCTCCCTCGCCTTAACGCATCTGTCCTCTTCCGATTGGAAGGACCCACTGCTCACGCTCACTGAAATGCTCCAGCTCTCCAGTTCCTAACCTATGGACGCAACGCTGATTTGTCTTTTATTCAGCCTTCCAGAAATTTGACAAAGCCCAGGCGTTACACCCAGCGGTGTCAGAAGGGTGGCTTTTTTTTGTCAAAGGAAACCTAATACCCGCAGATGTGCCTACGCCCGTGGTACAAACACTTCCAGCCAAAACCCATCAAGGCACCTGCTTTCCATGGCTGTACGTGTTTGGGAGGTGCCAGGGAACAGTAGGCTCTAAACCGTGGATTTGAGACGCGTGCTTCGGAAACCTGGAAATGGACAAGGGGATTCAACATCTGTCAGCTACGGAGAAGCCAGAGGAAACGAGGCCGTTTCACGCTGCGAGCCAAACACACACACACAAGCAGCTTCAGCACAATGGGAACATTCACATGAAGCCTACCCAGAACAATACTAGGCTCGCCTCACCAGCGTACAGGAGACGCCTACCCCGCACTTCCCACATTCCCTGGGTTTGTTTTCTTTCTCCTCTTTCCTCAGTTTTGCTCTCCTCAGCAAGCCAGGCACGGCTCTCAGCAGCAAAGTGGGCCACAAGTCAGCAGCAACCTCCCCACCGGCTGCACGAAGCGGCACCAGAAACCAGAGCCGGGCTGAAGCTCCACCTACATCGAGGCAAACTGGCTGGAGCGGGATTGGAAACACTTGCAGCGTGCCACTGGGCCTCTTTATGCGGAAAGGAGCGCAAGGGGACAACAGATACTTTGTGATGAAATAAAAGATAGCTGGAGCATATCAGAAACCTACTGCTCGCAGTGTAAGGTTGCTCCTCAGTAACTCTGTGGCAGTTAGGTATGGTCTCAGAATGACAGTGTGATCTTAAGGCGTTATCTACTTCGGATTTGGACTAAAAAAAAAAAAAAGGACACCTCCTACCCCACCATTCCGTGTTGTTATGGAACATAATTCCATGCTGTGCTCTCCAAAAACCGTCTTTAAACTGCAAACTAGAGCAAGTAATTCTTGGGCCCGGTGTCGAAGGTGTGAATCCACACAGAGCACGGGCATTGTCCCACACACATTGCTGGGTTCTGTTTTCGTAACATCAGCAATCAGGGCGCGTTTGAAAAGACAGCAAAATAAAAATAGCAACCATCAAACAAACAAAGAGAACGGAAAGAAAAAAAGTAAAAGCAAAGGAGATAAGAGGAAGAGCGACCCAGGGCCAGGACACAAAGCCACGTCGGGTATACTCACTTTCTGGAGAGCCTCCTGCTGCTCCGGTGTGAGGGGGGGAAGCCCCAGTTTAGCCGCTGTGCTTTGACCATTTTCCATCTTAATGGACTCCGTACCCTGAGAAAATAGAAAAAGAAGCATGGAAAAGCTGTTCCCACAAGCCCAAGCAGATGATGTACTTCCAGAAACCCAACACTCATCAGCTTTGGCTAAAAAGCCTTCCCAACCCTGCTGCTGGCTCATGGAAACCCGTTCTTGAGTGATACGGCCCGTTCCCACGGAGAACTCCCCACTCATTGCACAAAGGGATGAACAGGTTGGCAACTCAGCCTGAAGAGCTCCCTGACCTTACATTTCCAGTAAAGAAAAATGAAAGGAATCCCAGCCTTCCCTTGTATCATCTCCATTCCACCCCTCAACGGTTCAGCTCTACCAAAGGGAACTGCCTGCTTCCTCCACCACGCTGATTTGTTATCCTCGGTTTCTCGCATTCTCTTCTCGAATCTCCCCTCAGTTTCCCAAGTTACACACGCTGCTGTAGGCACCGAGTCACAAAACCAGCGTTCTCACACTTGGCGCGATGCACGTGACCCGCGCGTGCAAATTTCCGCACCCAACGCAGGAACGGGCCTAGAAAGAAGCTCCTGGGCTACGGAACCAACTGCTCGTGATTCTCCTGATACACGAAACCCTTCTGTGGGTTTCGCGCGTTCTGTGACTCCACGCTTGTGTTTTACCCCCAGGGTTCCTCCCTGGGAAAGAACTGCCCCGTTCTCCGCACCGTGTCACTGACACCACGTTTCTCCGAGGCACAGGCATTGCAGCAGCTCACACCTTTCCTGCTCAGCACCCACCAACCCGTGCTTTAACACGCTCTCTGGCATCCCAGATCATCTACTCAAAGCAAGGCTCAGCACTGGAAGCCTCTTGACAGGCATCTCAGTCCCCTGGTGAAACATAAATAAAGAGCGCGTAAGGGCTCCCCAGCAAGAACAGTATGGGGGGAAAAATAAGAGAGGAAGAAACAGACCCACTCAGATTTGGTGAAACAAGAGCAGCTCTCCTGGCACAGCAACAAAGCTGGTACGGGGGGGAAAAAATAGCACCAAGAAAGCGGCGGATGAGCAGGAATCCTCCTGCTCCTTCTGCTCAAAGCAGATCACTGAGTGAGGACAACTGAGTGAGTTTCCCTGCAGGCACAAATGTTTCATAGAATCATAGAATCAGCGAGGTTGGAAAAGACCTGCAAGATCATCCAATCCAACCACCAATAACCCCACTAAGCCATGGCTCTCAATGCTATATCTAAATGTTTCTTGAACACCTACAGGGTCAGTGACTCCACCACCTCCCTGGGCAGCCCATTCCAGCGCCTGACCACTCTTTCAGAAAAGCAGTGTTTCCTCATGTCCAGCCTGAATCTCCCCTGGTGCAACTTGAGGCCGTTCCCCCTCGTCCTGTCACTGTTACAAGAGAGAAGAGACCGACCCCCAGCTCCCCACAACCTCCCTTCAGGAGCTATAGAGAGGGACCTGTGATCCTCCCCACAAAAAGCGCCTCACTGACACACCGAGGCCTGATGGCTGAAACCCCCAAATGCAGAACAGCAAAAAGCTGCTTCCTGGAAACACCCAAAGCCTCGGAGAGGAAAAAAAACCCAAAGCAAAAGATCCTCACCAGGCCTGCACGCAAACCCTGCGCTTCATGGCATTCCCTTCATTCCACCACAAGGGCTGCCGACCAGCCCAGCTGCTGCTGCAGCTCCCTATGCAGATCCAGAGCCACCAGCAGCCACACTGCTCACCTGCGTTCTCCAAATTGTTCTGTTAATTGGCACGTGGTGTTCAGCTCGCGTCGGGAGAAAACCCACGAGAAAGCTCAAATACTCATAAACCAGATGAACTCTTCCTGCAGGAAGGGACAGATCGCACCTGAACACGAACGGAGCTCGAGGACATTCGCGTTACTCTCGATACAGGGGAACCATCTGATTTTAAAATTGCCACGGAGATAACAGAGGTTGCCACGTGCAAAAGGCAAAGAGCAGCAGAGAGAAGGGAAATGCCTTCCATACACATGCTTTGTGTTCTCAGGAGACATCCTGAGGTCCAGATCCAAGGCAATGATCCTCAGGTCCTCCCACTGAAACGGGTGGAAGGGCCCCACAGCTCAGGGCCCCCTCTGCAGCCTGCAACCAACAGGAGCTGCAAGCTCCACCTGCAAGAACACAAGCTCAGATGACACAACCCTTAACCTCAATGCCACCAAGTACCTGCCCTGAGGGCTGTCAGCCCCAGCTACACTCATCCGAGCCCAGTGCTTGCACACCTGGTGGCCCCATCCGAGCCCAGTGCTCGCTCACAGGATTCTCTGCCACCAATCCTTCCACCTGGGGAAACCCGATGCCACTTGGTGCGTAGTCAGCTCATCAAGCACCCTCTTGGTTTTCCACCTGGGCGTAAAGCGGGGCTGCATTCCTTCTGAAAAGGACAAACCCTAATTAGCACGTGCAGGAGAAAGCTATTTCGCGGGCCTGCGGCAGCGCGCGTGCTCAGTTCATTTTCCCCACCACACACACATGAGTTGACCAAACCCATCCACGTCTGCCCTCCCACTGCCTGGCCACTCTTCACCTCGAGATCCCCTGGCAGTTGGTTTGCCTTCATGGCTCACAGCAGCTCTGGACCAGGCATCAGGGAAAGCTTCTCTACCAAGAGAGAAGTGAAGGCACAGAACAGGCTTCCCAGAGGTGTCTGCTGGTGTTTAGAACGTATTTGGGCAATGCTCTCGGTGATGTTCTAGCTTCAGGTTGGCCCCGGAGCAGCCTGAGAGCTGCACTCCATGATTGAGGGCTGTGTCCAGTGTTGGGCCCCTCGCTGCAAGAAAGACATTGAGGGCCTGGAGCGTGGGCAGAGCAGGGCACGGAGCTGGGAGGGGAACGGAGCACAGGGCTGATGAGGAGCGGCTGAGGGAGCTGGGATTGTTCAGCCTGGAGAAGAGGAGGCTCAGGGGAGACCTCATGGCTCTCTGTAACTCCTGAAGGGAGGTTGTGGGGAGCTGGGGGTCGGCCTCTTCTCTCTTGTAACAGTGACAGGACGAGGGGGAACGGCCTCAAGTTGCACCAGGGGAGATTTAGGCTGGACATTAGGAAATACTGCTTTTGTGAAAGAGTGGTCAGGCGCTGCAATGGGCTGCCCAGGGAGGTGGGGGAGGCACCCACCCTGGAGGTGTTCAAGGAACATTGAGATACAGCATTGAGAGCCATGGTTTAGTGGGGTTATGTAGGTGGACGGTTGGACTGGATGATCTTGGAGGTCTTTTCCAACCTCGCTATTCTATGATTGCTGCAGGCCTCTCACTATGTGGACTACTCCAGCCTGACAGCAGCCGGAGCATCTGCTGGACTAGAGATTCCGTACGACGACACAAACAGCGCTCGCTTTCCCAGCAGAATTTTGCTCATTTCTTGTGCAGGACCGGTCTGACTTCGATTCGCACGGATGGACCAGGCCATGGGAGAAGCTGCTTTCCTACAGAATTCGTGAAAATGCCACCGTGGCACCACAGCCCTGCAGCTGGAGCTACCCATCTCACACCCTCGAAGCAGCAGCCCTGCACCTGCTCCACTGCTCCCCCCAGCTCTGCCCGCATCATCCATCAGCAGCAGAGCTCAGTTCCCCTTCCGACTCAACTTAAAACCCCAGCATGGACAAAGATAACATCTGTTCAGCAGCAGACACGTATCAGGCTGAATGGGCCTCTGCATGCAAAGCAGTATCAGCCTGACAGTTTTCATGGGGCAAACCTAAGGTAAGAATAGAATGCAAGAATATCAGCACAGCCTTCGCCCACGGAAAGGTTCCTCCTAGCTCAGACCGCTTGTCCCAGCCTCCCACTGCCCGAGGCCTGCATGCAGCACTTGCTTTGCTCTGCAGGGGCTGTGCGGGCAAGGAGCAGGAGCCTGCTCACCAGGAAGGCGAGCAGTGATGCTCAGAGAGGTCCTAGATCATTCTTACTCCCTATCTCACAGCGAATCCTGACTGCCTGTCAGTCTCAAGTTCACCCTGAGGGGGGTGTGGGCGTTTTGTGGTATAAGTAGATGTGAAATAAACCCTCCTCACGTCAAAACCTCTTCCACAAGCATTCGAACACAACATCCTACAGTTGCAACTACTTCACCGGACCCCTGTGGTCTGAAGTTCAAAACCACATTAAACAACACACAGGGACCTAAGGCAAATTGAAGGGAGCAGAAAGAAAAGCTGATCCACGAATAAGAACAACGGCAGCTGGAACCGTTTCAGCCTTCAAACTGGGAAGCTCGAGAGCACGCTCCGCATCAGAAGGCAGCGCTGCACAGCCCACGTTAAAACTGAAAGCAAGAAGCCATCAGCAAAGCCAACACAGCAACCGTGACCTGCCCGGTGCAGGAAGGCTACACCAAATCCAAGCTTAATTGTGACCGTGGAACACTGGAAAAAAAAAAAAAAAAACCAACGTGCTTTCCAAGCACGGGAGGGTAATATCATAATATCACCACCAAGAAAAGCCTCAGCACGATTAACGTGGACCTGCCAGGCAGCAGTGCAATGCGAACTGTGACAAGCAGGCTGTGCTTCACCCCGGGCATCTTCAACACTGCCTCATGCCAACACACTGAAGCAGCAGGGAACAAGAACAACGCCTGACAAGCTGACAATAGAAGCAGGGAGGAGATGGCGAGCTGCCTTGAGAAGAGAGAGAAATAGAAACTGTCTACCTGGTGCTACGGACGCTGCCGCTGAGTGCCCCATGGGCCCTTAGGGAGGTTTGAACTGCAAGAGTTCAGGCACATTCCTTGGGCACTGATTACATGGCTGAGAATTTCTCTGAAGTATAAACACACACAAGAGAAAAAAAAAACACAAAATACAGAGTCTTGTTTATTTTGGGAAGCGCAACAAGCAAGCAAACAACGCAAGAGATTAAAGAAGACGGAAGTGGAAAAGGGACCGAGGATGTTTTAGGAGTAATTAACACACAAGAAGCTTCTCCTAAAACTATTTGGGAAACAGATCTGGTTTATTCCTTGCTCTGCTGCTCCCATCGGCGGTTGGAAAGCTGCGCTCCTCGGGATGCTCTCACACTGCAAGTGAGGCTGGAAGAACCAGCACCCCAGGGCCGCGACGAAGGCAACGCTTTAATTTGCACAACAGACTAATTTTCCAGCAAAGACCTTCATGTAGACATGAGCCACCACCTCAACTCATGGCTTACAGCTGCAACTCTAACTCTGCAAGGCTTTCTGTATGCAATGACCTTCTGCTGTTCCCGAGTGCGACAGTGCCTGCTCCTTCTCACCCCCCCCCCCAGTGCTGCTGGCAGGAAGGGAGCGGAGCAGCGCTCGCCTCCATTACTGCAGGCACGTGCAACCAATCATAGAATGGCCTGGGTTGAAAAGGACCTCCAAGATCATCCAGTTTCAAGCCCCTGCTGAGGGCAGGGACACCGACCAGCAGACCAGGCTGCCCAGAGCCACGTCCAGTCTGGCCTTGAATGCCTCCAGGGATGGGGCATCCACAACTGCCTTGGGCAACCTGCTCCAGTGCATCACCACCCTCGGAGTGAAAAGCTTCCTCCTAATAGCCAACCTAAACCTCCCCTGTCTCAGTTTAAAACCATTCCCCCTTGTCCTATCACTACCCACCCTCGTCAACAATCATTCCCCCTCCTGTTGATACACTCCCTTCGAGTGCTGGAAGGCTGCAACGAGGTCTCTCCGGAGCCTTCTCTTCTCCAAGCTCAACAAGCCCATTTCCCTCAACCTTTCCTCACAGGAGAGGTGCTCCAGCCTCTGATCATCTTGGTCGCCCTCCTCTGAACTTGTTCCAACAGCTCCACGTCTTTCACATACTGGGGGCCCCAGGCCTGGACGCAGTGCTGCAGATGGGGCCTCACAAGAGCCCAGTAGCAGGGGACAATCCCCTCCCTGTCCCTGCTGCCCACTCCTCTTTCAATGCAGCCCAGAACACAGTTGGCCTTCCGGGCTGCCAGCGCACACTGCTGCCTCATGTGCAGCTTCTCGTCCACCAGGACCCCCAAGTCCTTCCCCGCAGGGCTGCTCTCGAGGAGTTCTTCCCCCAGTCTGTATCAATACCTGGGATTGCCCCGTTCCAAGTGCAGCACCTTGCTCTTGGCCTCGTTGAACCTCGTGAGGTTCACATGGGCCCACTTCTCCAGCAGCACCTGGAAGGGATCACTGCCAGACACAGGGACAAAGCGGGGGGGGGGGGGGGGGGGGGGGGGGGGCTGGCTGCAGAGCAGCACGCCGGGGGGGCCCAGAGGTAGCGCGCTAAGGGAGCATTCGCAACGAAACGACATCAAGAACCACCACTCAAAGCTGCAACGTGTTAGCGACGCTTCCACAGCGCTGCTCCCTAACGCAGGTGCCCGAATGCTGCAGGGGCACCTGGTGCTGCCTGGGCCCTAAGAACACCCGAGAAGGGCACAGGTGTTGGGCACTGAACAGCCTGACACGTGGATCGTATTAAGAAAGGGGAAGATGCTGTTATAGGGACAGTGATGTGTGGAATAATGAAGCGTGTCACCTACCTGCCTGCACTGCAAGCAGAGATGCGTGGGGCAACGGAATCTAAAGAAAGCGCTGAGAAGATGCAGATGGAAGGGAAGAAATAGCAGAGCTAACCCAGGGGCTCGCAGAGAGATCAGAGAAAGAACACACGAGGTCAAGGAGCGATGGAACAAGCTAGGGCTCGTCCCCTCTTCACCTATCTTGTAAGCTACAACGGGGTGATTTTCACATATAATGCACTCACTAAACACGAACTGGTGGAGGGGCTGGAGCACCTCTCCTATGAGGAAAGGTTGAGGGAAATGGGCTTGTTGAGCTTGGAGAAGAGAAGGCTCCGGGGAGACCTCACTGCGGCCTTCCAGCACTTGAAGGGAGCGTATAAACAGGAGGGGGAATGATTGTTGACGAGGGTGGGTAGCGATAGGAGAAGGGGGAATGGTTTTAAACTGAGACAGGGGAGATTTAGGTTAGATATTATGAGGAAGCTTTTCACTCCGAGGGTGGTGACGCACTGGAACAGGTTGCCCAAGGAGGTTGTGGATGCCCCGTCCCTGGAGGCATTCAAGGCCAGGCTGGACGTGGCTCTGGGCAGCCTGGTCTGCTGGTTGGCGACCCTGCCCTCAGCAGGGGGGTTGAAACTCGATGATCTTTGAGGTCCTGTTCAACCCAGGCCATTCTATGATTCTATGGTGGGCTCAAAACCTGGCAAATCTGTGGCACCAGGTAAGCACGCCGCGAACATGAAAGCGATCAAACACTTTGCAACTTCCACAGGATTTGAAAGACCCAACTCAGTCTCCTTGAAAGATGCACTGCTTTCAACAAAGGAACATCCTCTCCTTTCAATGTATTGTCTTCCCAACTTAACTGCTTCCAGTACAACAGCAGAGCCCATACTGGAAAGCTACATTCAGAAAGTTAGCTGAAAGCAAGATATCAGCCTGCAAAACTCCAGAACTCTGTTTGTCTTCATGCTATTCACTCTGTCCTCAGCTCTCCAGCTTTTCTAGCCAGCCCTCGTGATCTAAATCGTCCCCAAGCAGAAGCAGCGTTGCAGCAGCACTGACCTGACTCCATGCACACCACAGAGCAGCCTGCTCTCCTTCCAGCACGGGGGGGGGGGGGAGACCTAAAGAACGAGAGGCACCGACACTGAGCTTGGAAGGAAAGGTGCCAGCGCTCACACACAAGGCGACTGATCGCTGGGATGTTTGAATTCAGCCTTTATTTTAAGGGCTATTCATGCCAGGAGCGTGGGTCAGTAAGAACCTGACGAAGTGACACGATGCTGGACGGTCAGACCCAGTTTGTTCCCAGCGAGATCAGAACAGAACTCGCATGAAAAGCACGCAGAGGATAAAAATCCCTTCATGCCACATCCACTGAGACCTCCAGAGACAGGCAGGGACTCCGCCGCTCCCCTGGGCAGCCTGCTCCAATGCCCGACCATTCTCCTCGTGAAGAATCAAAACAAGCACACTGTTCCTCACCTCCCACCCCTGCCCCAGGACTGAGGTGCTCCCTTCAGTCCCAGGACTGCTGCTGCCGGTTTCAAGTGTTCATCTACACACTAGTGCTACCTCCAAGCTGCTGCTGCTACGGCCACCCATTACAGGAGCACCAACTCACAACCTAAACTTAATTGAAGTTCATAGAGCCAATGTTGACTCTTGGTCCCAGTTACAAGAGTAACAACAGGCTCGTTAAGGCTCGCTTGGGCTCCAGGGGATGCTTTATGTGTGGAAGGATTACAGCCCTCCAAGTGGGAGCGTTCACTTTAAGCTGACTCCGCAAGCTAACAGGCTTCAACTGGAACGCTCAGCATTGGAAAGCAACTTATTCAACGATTAGAAAGCAAAATAATCCAATTCCTCATGCTTACTGGGCTTTGCTCCTAAGAACAGTCCATCCAAATGCCAGGTTTGTAGCAAAAAGCGACCAAGGAGTTTATTCCACAGTGTTAAATCTTCCTCCGTGAGGAGGAACTGAGATCTTGCTCTCCTATACCCTGAACAATGTAACACGCCTCTCATTCTTCGCCATCTTCTGAACCAAATTTAGCCTTACATGCTTCAAGTCGGAACGCTCATTCCCAGCATTAATGTGGCTCATCTCCTAATCTAAAAAACAAGGATAAGGTAGGAATCAAACTGTGAGTTATCTGCATTCGCTCCTGGTTTTGAGCACCAACATTCACGAAGCCAGACAAAGGAGGGTGACAAGAAACACCTCCTTCACCGTGCAAAGGCAGACCCTTGCGTGGGTTCAAAGGCAACAGCTTTGGAATCGGTTCTGCTCACAACAGCAATGCACAGCTTTTATGAAAACGTTGGGGG
>NW_018364537.1:29771-54057 GCF_002078875.1 Numida meleagris | reverse complement strand
GGGGGGGCAGATCAGCACGGCCATCCCCTCGGTGGATCCCCAGCATCCAGAGCTTCCACATCACGGGCTCACCCAGCAGGGTGACGCGCCAGACGTTTCACGTTTTCGTTTCACGCCGTTCCGTTTACAAGTCTATATTTGGCAAGCAAACAAATAAACAAAAAAAAAAAAAACAGTCCAAGAAAGGCTGAATAGCACCCTCCTGAAGCATTTCCTTTCTAAAATGTAAGACTTCGTTCGCACAGAAAACAAGCAAGCCTCTGAAGCGAGGCTTCTGGCTTCATACAGCATTAGCAATCACCTCAGAAAAACTCTACAGAACCTTCTGAAAACACAATGGGGTCCTACAAAAATCAATCCTGCTGGGATCCTTTCACAAACAGACAACCTGACAGGAAATACAGCCCTAATCGGGGGCACACAAAGCCCTTCCAGCCAGAGATACAGCCAACAGCCCGCATCCTAACCTCGGTGCCACATGCTACGAGGCTTCAGGGCAGAAAACAGTCCGCTAAAATCCTCTTATGACAACAGCGAGAACTTATTGCTCGAACGAACCTGCGGGTACCAAGCGTGAGATGCCGGTCTGCAGAGCCGCTGGTCCCGGCTACCAGCGCCACGAAGGCCCGCGGCCCCGGCCCCAACCCGCGCGGGGAGAGCAGAGGGCCCCGAGCAGCAGCCGGGCCCCCGAGAGCCGCAGGAGGGCCCGAAGGAGGCCAAGCCGAGAAGAAGCAAGGCGAAGCGAGCCGCCCGTCCGACCCAGCCCAGGCCGCACGAAGTAGGCTCGTCTCGCGCTGCGACTCACCAAGGAGATGGTCGTTGTGGCCGCCATCTTGTCCACCCCGTCGGCGATCGGCACGGAGCTCTCGCGAGAACCTTCAGGAGCTCGCCGAGGGGGGCAACTCTCGCGAGAGCTCCCGTAGAAAGAGTTGGGAGATCGTCTCGCGAGAATTCCAGCGAGTCGCGGGACGGGCGGGCGGGACGGCGGAGTTGGCGCCAGCCTCGCTCTGCTTCCGCTTCCGCTGCTACGCTCCCCGTTTCCGGAAGTTGCACGGGGCCCGCCTTGTCGCAGAGCGCCCCCTGGGCGTTGGGCGGAGTGCGGAGCCCGCGCTGGGTGTTCCGGGCGTCCGAGAGTTGCTGACCGTGCAATTTGGGGACTGCTGAAGGGAAACGGCCCTTTTCCATTTTACTCCGTTCTCCTCGGGTGGCCCAATCTCTTAAGCACAAATTTAAACGCATCACCGTCTGAAGGGAGAACGCCTTCAGAGGTGCGGTGTTGGAACATGCAATTAATTATTTAAATGGGCACAGGAGCACCGTGGCCTATGGCCACACTACAAGAGATGCAAGGCAAGGGAAGATTCAGCAGGAGGTTTACGGATCCTTACAGTTCTTCTGCTGAACGATTTAGAAACTCCAAGCCAATAAAGCTTCCCACAGGCGGTGTGATGACTTAACATCTCAGAGTGCTGATGGTGAGGAAGTTCTGCGCTGCAGAACGTCCTTCTTCAACTAGCAGATAAAGGTGCAACATATGAGTCAGAAAACAAAACCAGTGTGCTTTATTTCTAGCCTGAATTGAAGTGACAGCAGTTAACCGCTGGCAGACATTAATTACTGAGACTCGGTGGGTTCCTACAGTGTGCAATTGTTAAAGACTCTAGATCTTCCAGAACATCTTTGAGTAGATCTAGCAGATCTTCTAGTAGATGCTCTACAAGATGTAGGGTACATGGCACCCAGGAGGTCAGAAAGGCCAATGGCATCCAGGCTTGGATCAGGAATAGTGCAGCCAGCAGGAGCAGGGAAGTCATTGTCCCTCTGTGCTCAGCCCCGGTGAGGCCGCACCTCGAGGGCTGTGTCCAGTGTTGGGCCCCTCACTGCAAGAAAGACATTGAGGGCCTGGAGCGTGGGCAGAGCAGGGCACGGAGCTGGGAGGGGAATCATAGAATCATAGAATTAGCGAGGTTGGAAAAGACCTACAAGATCACCCAGTCCAACCATCCACCTACCACCAACAACCCCACTAAACTATGTCTCCCAACGCTAGATCTAAACGTTTCTTGAACACCTCCAGGGACGGTGACTCCACCACCTCCCTGGGCAGCCCGTTCCAGTGCCTGACCACTCTTTCAGAAAAGTAGTATTTATATATAGAATGGAGCACAGGGCTGATGAGGAGCGGCTGAGGGAGCTGGGATTGTTCAGTCTGGAGAAGAGGAGGCTCAGGGGAGACCTCATGGCTCTCTATGACTCCTGAAGGGAGGTTGTGGGGAGCTGGGGGTCGGCCTCTTCTCTCTTGTAACAGTGACAGGATGAGGGGGAATGGCCTCAAGTTGCGCCAGGGGAGATTCAGGCTGGACGTTAGGAAAAACTTCAGAGTGGTCAGGTGCTGGAGCGGGCTGCCCAGGGAGGTGGTGGAGTCACAGACCCTGGAGATGTTCAAGAAACGTTTAGATGTACTGAGGGACGTGGCTTAGTGGGCAATATTGGCGATCGGTGGACGGTTGGACTGGATGATCTTGGAGGTCTTTTCCAACCTTGGTGATTCTGTGATTCTACGTGCCATCCTGCAACTGTGATGTATGGACAGGAATTTCAGGCACCATGAGCTGACCGGACCTGACCATTAGTGTCCAAGGACACATCCCCTTCCTCGTCTGGCAGGACTCCTGTCTGATTTGCAAACGTGAGGGCAGGATTTCCATTCTTGTGCTGGTGACAGTTCTGCAGGGAAGGCCGTGCACGTCTCGCTGGATGCGGAGCTGCGGGCCTGCAATACTCCTGCAGCAAAGAAGGCCCATGGCCACCCGGGCTGCCCCAGGAAAGCCCCATTACCTGGCTGAGGGAAGAGCCCTCCTCTGCTCTGCTCTGGTGAGGCTCCATCCAAAGCACTGGGCCCATGAGATGGAGCGAGCCCAGCGCAGGCCACCCAGGCGGCAAAGGGCCTGGAGCACGCGTGGTGGGAGAGTCTGAAAGCTGAGGTGGCTGTACATCAATGTGAGCGAACACCTGATCAGAGGGTGAAGAATCACAGAATCATAGAACGGGTTTGGTCGGAAGGGTCCTTAAAGATCAAAGAACCATGGAATGGTTTGGATTGGAAGGGACCTTAAAGATCATCCAGTTCCAACCCAAGAAGATGGAGGTAGGCTCTTCTCGGTGGTGCCCAGCACTGGGACAAGGGGCTGAGCAATGGGCCCAAATTGAAAAATGGGAAAATATTTTTTTTTCAGTGAGGTTGGCTGAACACTGGCACCCATTTGTTACCCAGAGAGGCTGTGATGTCTCCTCAGACCCGGCTGGGTGTGGGGACATGGTGCTGGACGTCCCAGCGCTGGGCTGGAAGACCGCAGAGGGTGGCTGGGCCTCGAGCGCTCCTCACCAACCTCGGATCTTCTGTGATTCTGTGTCCGCTGCCTGACGCGTGCTTGAAACATCCCGTGGCTGCCAGTGAACAAACTTCTTGCCAGCAGGAGGGAGATCCATCCCTCAAGCTGAGTTGCAATGACATTCAAAGAATCGAGTCGGGTGAAATGTGCTAAAGAAGAGCTCACTGGCTCGTCAGGGAAGCAGCAGCTGATGTATGAAGGCATTTCTCACTTTGCAAAGGCAAGTGCAAGCTTGTTCTGGAGAAAGCAACTTCTGCATCGCGCAGCTGAATGCTGTTTTTCCTGTGTATTCCTCCTCTACCCAATTTACCTGTCTTTCCTGGATCAGCCTTGAGCTCAAGGGAGCTATTTCGCTCTTCCTAACTCTAAGAGTGACTGAAAAATCATCGAGTGCTCGCTCAGCGGACCGGCCCCTCGGAGGAGACGAGCTGCTTGCAACGGCTTTATTGATTTGTCAGTTTCTGTCAGGTTGGCACAGCGCGGCACAACTGGGAACACAACAGCACAACTGACAGCTCGGCGTCGCGTCCTAGCACGGCAGACCCAGCCCGGGGTCACGCCGCTGGCGCAGCACCGCAAAGCAGGATGCAGGCGATGGGAGACGTGGCACAGCACAGCACAGCACAGCGGCGGGGCTGCTCGCACTGCACGGCTCTTGCCACACAGATCATTTCTGGTGGCGGTTTTTACCAATGGAACACAACACAGCGCAGCAGCTACCGTTGCCCCTTCCTCCACGCAAGCGACGGAAGTTCCAGACACCCCAGGACACGCAGGGAAGGAAGAGACACGGGGGTTTTCCCCCTTCAGAGGCCATGAGATTTTTGAAGGCCGTAAAGGCGAAGAGGGAGGTGAAAAGGGGTTCTGTTCAGCACCAGTGACATTTCTGCTGATCCCTGTGTTGGGATCCAGCTGGTGGGTTTGGATTTCTGCCCTCTCTCCTCCTGCCGCGCCGAGTCCAGCTCACAAAGTCCCCTTGTCGGCTTACGCCGAGATGGGCGCTTCTAACTGAAAGGCATCACGGTGGTTCATCCGAGCTCGGGAAACCTTTAACAGAACAGCAGGAACTGGAGATAAGAGAACGGAACGTGGTGGCAGATTGGAAGCTGCGCTGGAGCTTTCCTCCCTTCTGCGCCCATCACCAGCTGGCAAAGAGGGGGGAAAAGAAAAAAAAAAAAAAAAAAGAGCTTTAGGACCCGCGGGGAGGAAAGCTGATCATTCCCAGAGGCAAATTTATCAGTCTGTGGGACCCTTGCGGCAGCTCCACGTCTTCACAAACAGCCAGCACTCCCCCACGCCCCACAGCTCCCCCCGGATCGCTGCTGCTGCTGCTTCAGGAGCAGGGGCCGGAGCACGTGCCCGTGCAGAGGCCGTTCCTTGTGTTTGCCGGTTGCTATTCCGCTCGCTGCTGTCTTTCCACGCCACGACAAAGGCAGACAACCTCTCACGGGCTGCAAAGATTCAGTCTGGAGCGGTCCCGCTGGTGGAGCTGGTTGCGGAGCCCGCGGTCGCTCCTTGCTGGGTGCGTGCCCGTCCCCATCGCGCAGGGACCCCCGCTGCCCCAGAGCTGACTCACAAGGGAGGAGTCCGGTGCTTGTGGAAGGCATTTTCCAGGAAGTTCGCCAGCTTCTCACAGTCATCCTAAAAACAGAAGGAGCAGCAAGACAACGCATCAGTTTGCCGTGCTTTTTGCGGCGCACGGGAGAAAGCGCTCCGGTGCTTCAGCTCCGAGCTGTGCAGTTGCTGTGCTCAGAGGAAGAAAAGAAGGACGTCTAAATTCCGAGCCCTGTCGAGGACTGCACAGCTCTGCATTCCTCCTGGGGACGGTCTGCAGACGCCAAGGGAGAGCCTGGAAGCGCAACGTCCGAAGACAGGGGGAAATTTGCAAAGCGGCCTGGGAGCAACACGGGCTGCTGGGTCTTGGCTGCTTTTCCCTGGCGCTGCTCAGGTTTCCGCGTTCAGAAACGCGGTGAGTTGATGCAGTGAGCGTGGTGACCCTGTCCTCGCTGGATGGCTGTCCCTCCCAGAGAGCGCGAGCAAAGTACGGAGCCCCAAAAGATCAAACAGAGTCGCTCGCTGCCAGGGCACGAGCGCAGCCCAGCGCTGCAGCATCGATCGTGCTGCTGCTGCGGCACGGCGCGTGCACACGGACAACGGCACGGCGCACGAGCAGCCTTACCTCGTGGATGAACCCATAGTGCACCAGCTCCGTGGCGAGGTCCTTGGAGTTATCGGCTGCGGAGAGAAGGAATCAGGGAGAACACGGGTGCGTCTCGGCTCCTCCTCTCCCAGCCAAGCAAGCGCACCTCTCCAGCCCGCAGCACGCCTGCACTGCACCTCACTGCACGTCAGGGGTTACTGTGCTGAGTAACGCTGGGGCCAACAGAGCAGACTGAGCAGCGAGCGAGAGCCGATCACGGCCCCAGGCAGGGCTGAGCCGCAGCCCCACATCGCACACAGCACAATGCCTTGGCAGTGGGTCACTGCGAGGTCTTTGGCTCGCTTGAGCCCGGCATGAAAAGGAAGCAGGCCGCTTCCTGCAGGTAGGAAGGCGAGGAGCTGGCGGAGCAGCAAATGCCAAGCACCGGTTCCCAAGCTTTGTGTTTTTGCCCTGTCTGTAAGGGATTCCTGCTGTACAGCCTGCAGAGGGCTCCTGCACGCCTTAGGAAGGAGCTGCTTGCGTTGGACAGACCCCAGGAGAAGTGCCCTTCCCCAGACCCATGGGGATCCCCTAGAGAAGAGCGCAGTAGCTCCTTGGAAGCTGTTGTGGAGACGGTCCCAGTGCTGGAAAAGGGAAAGAATTCACTCATTCACTGGTACTGCCCCAGTTCACGCATCTCTGGGTTAAGTGCGTGCTCCCAGTGGCCGCTGGACTCACAAAGTCCAAAGGGGACAAAGAATGGTGCCACGTGGATACGAAGTTTGGTCTGCTCTCCCAGCACAAGAAGGAGAGAAAAGCTGAGTGCAAGCACAGCCTGTGCCTAACCCTAACCCTGAGCCTGAGCAGGGCTACCGGGCAATGCTTCACGCACAAGAAGCGAGGAGACCTACTGGGCAGCAAGTCGTAGCTCAGCTGTCGGTGCAGCTTGTCCTCCAGGATCAGCAGGAGCGTGAGCTGCAGAGAGAAGAGAGAGCTCTGTACATTCACAGTTATCAACACTGGAAGCTGCTGGCAGGGCGGGCAGGGGGTTGCTGGCCATTGCCAACGTGTGGGCTGCCTTTGGGGCACAGTTTGGGTGACTCAGAGAGATGCTCTCTCTGTTAAACCAGAAAGAAGCAGAGCTGAGAGGTGTCCGGTCAAAGACACCGTGGACTCCTGTAGCAGAGGGGTCTGTTGGCTTTGCTCCCCTTTGGGCTTCTTTTGTTCCAGATGGAAGAGGAGGTCCCTGCAGGACCTCTGCAGCGAACTGAGACCAAGCTGTGCCTTGGTGCAGAGAGCAGATCCTGGTGGGGCTGTGCACTCACATGCCACTGAGTCTTGTCCTCATTCAGCTCCATGTTGCATTGCATCTGCACCACCTGGAAGAGGCCAAAGTGAGCGTCAGCCTGCACACAGCCCCTCGAGCCCCTGCGGGTCTGCTTGGCTCCCGTTTTCCAAGCAGAACTCCCAAAATCCTACTCAAAACCCAGCCACCAGCCTGACCCGCTCCTCTGCCCACGTCTCCTGGAGCTGCCCAGGAGGAGCAGCTGAGAGTTCACGGAGCCCAGCCCCCAGCTACGAGCTGTCCTCAGCTGGTGACGGGCCGGGTGGGAGCGCTGCAGGAGGTCCAGGCTGGGGCAGCGTTCCATGGGGGTGAATTCCTCTGCTTCATTTCTCGGGGGGGGGGGGTTTCCCCTTCAGGCTCTGCCCAAACCCTTGGTTACATTTTAGTGCTGTACTTTAGTTCAGAGTTCGCATCCCCGAGGGAGGACAGCTTCTTAAATCACAGCAAACGAAACCAAAATGTCCAATTGAACTCGCTCCCGTTTATCAACGCCTTTCTGTGCCGTCCAGATGCAGGATAAGGACGGCGTGAACGTTCCACCGCCCGACACCATCCCGCTGACACCTCATCCCATGCGGTTTTATTCACGACCTGCTGCATTCCAGCAGGTCTTAGCAGGGAATGAAGGCTGGGTGGCATCGGGCTGCTGAAGAAAGCAGCGCTCTGGGGGTCCCGACCCATCCCCACCACGGCAGAACGCAGCCGCGCGCCCACCGAGATGGATACTGGCACCAGTCGCCGACTTTGCAGTTTGGGTGCAGCTCCCGTGTTTGGTTCTGGAGCACAGGAGGCGATGGCTGAGCTGTGAGCTGCGCAGGACCCGCACGTCAGCACCGCCTCTCTTATCTCCTCTCACTCTCACGTCTCTTTCTCACCTCTCCTTCTGCTTCTCACGTCTCTTCAGCTCGGAGCAGTACTCCACCGGGCTCCCCAGCTCCGATCCCCGCTGACCATCGCCTCTGGACCGCGTGCCCCTCGCTGCCCTCTGCAGCCCTGCCCAGCCTGGCTGCTCTCCGACCTCAGACCACAGAGGTGAGCCCACGAGCAAATGTGTGAGCTCCAGGGACCTCCAATGGGATGGCACGGACACGGGACAGACGTGGTCCTTGGCCAGCTGGCACTGCTCGAGGAGGGAGCTCGGACGTAGAACCTCAACCGTGATTCCATGTGAATGCGCGCACCCGACGGTTCAAAGCTCTCAGGATACATCTGTGTCGCGCAGAGACCCTGAATGAGTCTCCTGCCAGCCCAAGCTGAGCCACTGAATCAGGGCACCATTAAGGTTCGTAGAATCATAGGATCATAGAATGGCCTGGGTTGAAAGGGACCTCAAAGATCATCGAGTTTCAACCCCCCTGCTGAGTGCAGGGTCACCAACCACCAGCCCAGGCTGCCCAGAGCCACGTCCAGCCTGGCCCTGAACGCCTCCAGGGACAAGGTTGGAAAAGACCTCCAAGACCCCCCAAGTCCAACCCCACCATGCCCATTGTGGCCCCAAGTGCCACATCTCCATGGTTCCTGAACTCCTCCAGGGACGGTGACTCCCCCACCTCCCCTGTGGCTGTGCCACTGCCTTACTGCTCTTTGGAGACGAAGTGTTTCCTAACACCCAGCCCCAGCCACCTGCACAGGACAACGATGCTATCTCAACAGCCCTAAATCACCCTAGAAAGGACCCTGTTCCACGCAGGTTCGTAACAGAGTGAGGAAATATCTCCCTGCAGCGCACTCAGGAAGCCTAAAGAAGCTGGCGCCCCAGAGCAGTCAGCGCTGCAGTCACTCCCCTTGGGCACCAAGGATGCAAGTTTTCACGACACGAAGCTCTGAGATCGCTGCTCCCCGCTCAATCCGAGTAAAACCGACGTCTCCTTTTTAACTCAACCACTGAGCGTGCTGCTTCGCCAGACTCTCTTGCAGAGCTGGGGTGCTGGCATGAAAACGTACCGTGTAGCAAACACAAAGGGGCAGGCGACGCGAATGCTTGGGTTTGCATTTGCATTCCTCCGACGCATCCCGCGGAGCGCTGCGGCACGCTCTAAAAATAAGCACGGCGAGCGATGAATAAAGCATCAGCCAAGCGCTCGGAGAGCCGAGAAGCCGAGGAAGCATCTTGCAGGAATCAGAACGAATTCAGGCCCCGCCTCGTGTGAATTCAACGCGAGGATGAAGCGGCATATCATGACATCCACGGCGACACAAAGTCAGCGCCGTCGGTGACGAACGGCGTTAACGGCGGCAGCGCGGGGAAATCCCCCGTACAGGGAATAAAGCCCCAGAATGCCGTAAGGAACAGAGGTGTGTGCAGACCCGTGCCCATCCCCAGAGCTCTGCAGCTCGGCAGATGGAAGCCGGCTGAGCCGTGCCGTGCTGGGGCTGCGTCCTCTCCCCATGCACTCGTTGCACCCAGGTTGGGGCCTCCAAGAGAAGACACTGAGGATAAAACGGAGAGATGGCAAAATGATGCGGGGCTGCAGCACTGGGAGGGGAGGCAGAGGGAGCAGGACTTGCTGTGCCTGATGGCTTTGGGGAACTTTGGGGCACGCTCACAGCCGTGAGGGGTGCTGAGGGGATGGGGGAACCAGGCTCTTTGCAAAGAGAAAGGGGAGAAGAGACAGAGTGAGACGGGGCTGCTCTGGATGGATCCAAGGGAATCCTTTTTCGTGGTGAGGATGGCCAAGCAGCGGACCAAGGGCCCACAGAGGTCACTGGATCCCCATCCCTGGAGGATTTCAGGACTCAGCTGGACTCCTGATGTCCCTTCCCACCTGAGCAACCACATAGCAGAGTGAGGCCCGGCCCTGGATACCAAATTTAGGTCATGCAGCAGGGATTAACCCTGGGAACCCGCTCCTGAGACAAGAAGCGGAGTCAGCATTCCAAAATGCTGCCAGACCCACGGTGCCCACCCTTCCTGCAGACAACCCTTGGGCAAACACGTACAAAGCCCTTGAATCAGAGGCACTGAGCGAAATCCGAGAACCTGGGAGACAGGGATTGTCTCGCAGAGCCTACTCCTGGCACCTGAAACTGACTCCAGGACACTAATAAGCCAGGAAATCATGAAAGAAGACTTCAAAACTAAGCTGCCGCCACAGAATCGCTGAAAATAAGAGCGGAAAGGGTTCAGGATGCTGTCCTACAGAATCAAGAGAATTACTGAGGTCGGAACAGACCTCCAAGAACATCACGTCCAACGGCCAACCCATCCCCATCATGCCCACTCGTAGAATCGTCAAATCACTGAGGTCAGAACAGACCTCCAAGATCACCACGTCCAATGGCCAACCCAAACCCATCATGCCCACTCGTAGAATCGTCAAATCACTGAGGTCGGAACAGACCTCCAAGAACACCACGTCCAATGGCCAACCCAACCCCATCATGCCCACTCGTAGAATCATCAAATCACTGAGGTTGGAACAGACTCCAAGATCACCACGTCCAATGGCCAACCCAACCCCATCATGCCCACTTGTAGAATCATCCAATCACTGAGGTCGGAACAGACCTCCAAGATCACCACGTCCAATGGCCAACCCATCCCCATCATGCCCACTCGTAGAATTGTCATATCACTGAGGTCGGAACAGACCTCCAAGAACAGCAAGTCCAACGGCCAACCCAACCCCATCATGCCCACTCGTAGAATCGTCAAATCATTGAGGTCAGAACAGACCTCCAAGAACACCAAGTCCAACGGCCAACCCAACCCCATCATGCCTGCAGACCACGTCCCCAAGTCCCACATCTCCACGGCTCCTGAACGCCTCCAGGGATGAGAACTCCGCCGCTTTCCTGTTCCAATGACCGCTCTGATCGTACCCGGCCTGACCTTACCTTCCTGGTCTCCACGTCAAAGGGCTCTGGCGTGGGGGTCTTGGCTTTCTGAGGGTCCTCTGGGGGCTGAGAGAGTGCCCGTGGGAGGGCATGGGGTCTGGAAACAGCGAAGTTCATCAGAGGGTAAATCCCATTCCTGGCACAGACACAGAGAGAGGGGACAACCAACTGAGTCCCGTCCTCCTCCTGCCCCAGCACGGGTCTGCTCGTCCACGTGGTGAACCGCAAAGGGGCTCCAAGGAGCGACTGAGCACGGTCCTGCCGGAGGGACGCTCCGTGTGATGGGAGCTGGGGACGTGCCCACAACCCACCTGACATCTTCCAAGAATTTGTCCAGCTCGAGGAACGAGACCTCCGAGTACCTGGGAGGGAAGGACGGGAGCGTCACCGCCGGCACAGGGGAGGAGAGCAGCGCAAAGGGCTGCCACGGTGACAGCGTGGCCGGGGTGGATGCGGATGCTGGGCTCACACCTTCCCGTGCACCAAACCCTCACCTCCACTGCGCTCCAGGCCGACCCTCGCGCCGGATCTCTGCCATCACCATGTTCAGGTCCAGCTCCTTTATCTTCTCCTCCACCACATTCTCCGGCATCAGATCTAGGGCAGAAGCAGAGAGGGGCGTCAGCCGGGAGGTGCTGCAGGGTGGGCTCTGTGCTCAACGCCGTTCCCCCCAGGGCTCCTCCACCCCCCCCCCCCAGCTCCGCCGGGCAGGAGCATGAACTCAGCGGGGCAGGGCGCTGTCTCCTGTTGCTCACACTGGTTGTTGATGAAGCAGTGCGCTGCCAGCAGCTTGAGGGAATGGACCTCGAAGAGCACGCGGTGGAAGAGGAGGCTGTTGGCCGTCGGCCGCTTGTCGGGGTTGAGGGTCAGGCACGACAGAATGAACTCCTGAGGGTCAAACACAAGGCACGAAAACTGGAGGCGAAGCCCCGCTCCGTGTCTGTGCCAACGCTTGTTCCTCCTCTTTCGGAGGAGAAATCGTTCCTAACATCCAACCCGAACCTCCCCTGCTGCGACTTCAGGCCGTCGCCTCTCATCCTACCTCACCTTACAGGATGCCTGGGAGAATTCTGGAATCACAGCAATGGTTCGGGGATGAACACGGAGAGAAACAAAAGACGCACGCTGCTGTCTGCGCTTGGCTGGCTGAGCCCTGTGCCGGGCACTCCAGCCTGCCCTATCTTCCCATCAAACCCCCTCCTTCAGATATTGATAAGCATTTATCACATCCCCTCTTGGCCTTCTCCGGGTGCACAGCCCCAGGCTCTCAGCCTGTCTCCACCAGGAGATGTTCCAGCTCCCTCGCATCTCTGCACCCTCTGCTGGTCTCCCTCCAGCAGTTCCCAGCCCGCCCTGAGCTGGGGAGCCCTGCACTGGGCTCCAGTTGTGCCCTCCCCAGGGCAGAGCTGGGGGGGGGGGGTACCTCCCTGCCCTGCTGACCACGCTTTGAGCAGTGCACCCCAGGGTCCTACCAGGGCACGCTGCTGGCTCACGGTCGGCCCGCCGGCCACCAGGACACCCAGGTCCTTCTCTACAGAGCGTGCACACACGTGTGTACACGTGCACCCACCGGGATCTGGCACCCAGCCTCGCTGCTGTCCCCAGTGGGACAACATGTGGGGACAACGTCTTATCATGATCAGCCAAGCAGGAGGGACCCCAGTGTCCTACAGCCCGCCAGACTGCTGCCCGCCGCTCCCAGGAGGTTGCTCCAGGGCCACCTGAAACACGTGGGTCTGGCTGGGTCCTGGCAGCTCCGTCTTACGGCTCGGCCGCCCGCGCTCACCCTCATGTTGGGATCATCCAGGGAATGCCGTGCCCGCATGATGGCCTCCTCCGAGACCCGCGTGTCGCCGTTGGTCTGGATCTCCAGCACTGCCATCTGGGGAAGGAGGAGCGCAGCGGTGTCTGCGGGCAGCCCAAGCCCTGCCTCAGCCCTCGGGACCCACTTCTCTACCCCAGTGCCACGCGGGCAACACCAGCGGCCCCACAGCCCCCTCGGAGCAGCACCACGTGTCCCTGCCCCACATGCTCCCCCTCCCTTGGGGTGCCACAGCCCACGGAGGCTGCGCCAAAGCAGCAGTGGATGCTCTGCTGAACCCAGCATCAGTGCCTCCACCTCCACGAGGGACCCGCAGCTCACAGCCAGGCGTGGGGAGCCCCCGGGCAGCCAAGCAGGCTCCACGGGGCACTGCCCTGCCCCACAAGTGGGGGTCCCGCGGGTTCCCAGGCTCTGCAGTAGCCCGGCTCCGTACCTCCAGTGCGCACATCCCAAAGGAGAAGATGTCCACGGCGGTCCCGTCGGCCTTCTCTGCAGAGGCAAACCAGGGCCTAATTGTGGTGGGACTACACCCCGTCACCAGGAGCAACCGGCGTCCCCAGCCACGGACCGCTCTCAGAGCGTTCGTTCCGAAGGCACCAGACTGCAAACCTGCGGCAGCCGCACGCTGCAGCGCACCCAGCCCCCCCCCCTGCAAACAGAGCCCCCCCACTCACGGCCGTACTCCGGGGGAAAGAAATGCAAATTGCGCAGCTCCTCCCTCTCGATCCGGATGGGGCTCCGCAGGTCATCGGGAAGGGCTGCGGGGGAAGGAAGGAGAAATAATCTGAGCCCCGGCTCTGCTGTGAGCACAGGGGGGACCTCGGAGCGTGCCCCTGCCCGTGCAGACAGCAGCGTGGCACCCGCTCCCCCCCCCAGGAGATGTCACAGCGGCGGCAGGTCCCCTCCTGCTTGCAGCCCCGGGACCACTCCTCGGTGCCCCCCCCGGGGACGGCACCCACCCGGTGATGCCGGACGTGCTGCACGGGGGAGGAGCGGGGGGACACTCACCGTTTGCAAACACCCTGTGCCACACTGCCAGTCAGCGCCGATCCGCGGGGAGACAGGCGAGAAAGGTGCAGAGCGGGGGACACAAACAGAAGACAAGGTAATGCTGCACCTCAGAACCACAGAGGCATTAAGGCTGGACGAGAACGCTAAGGTCGTCGAGTCCCATCCCCACCGTGCCCACCGCCCACGTCCCCAGGTGCCACATCTGCGCGGTTCTGTGACCCCGCCACCTGCTTGGGCAGCCGGTGCCAATTTCGGACCGAGCATTTTAGACAGGCTCCAGGGCCTCGGTGTCTTTCTTGCAGTGAGGGGCCCAGCGCTCAGCACAGCGCTCGAGGTGCGGCCTCACCAGGGCCAGCACAGAGAGACGACGGCCTCCCTGCTCCTGCTGGCTGCACTGATTCTGACACAAGCCAGGATGCTGTTGGCCTTCTTGGCCACCTGGGCGCACTGCTCAGCCAGCTGCTGGTCAGCATCCCCAGCTCCTTCTCTGCCGCGTGGGTGTTGCACACGTGTGATGCTCAATGACCCCTCAGAGACCCCCAGCTCTTGCCCCCTCCCCGCAGCTCTCCACTGCCCGCCCCGTTCACAGCCCCGGAGCCGCGGGGCCGCGTCCTACCGGAGCCGATCTTGATGAGCCCGTTGTGCTGGATGAAGATGGTGTCACTGGTGAGGTTGCCGTGGATGATGGGGGGCTCGCAGGAGTGGAGGAAGCTGGGGGGCACAGAGCCGCCCTGAGCACGCTGCCCGAGCCAGCCTACGGCACGACGGCCGGCGCAGAGAACTCACCTGAGAGCGGACAGGATCTGGGTGCACCAACGCTTCCAGGCCTAGGGCAGAGACCAGAGCTCTCCGTCAGACAAGCCGGGTCCTATCCAGGCACCTATCGCCCAGCAGCTGGGAACTCAGCCCCCCACTCGCCCTGCAGGGACCGCTGCTCGAGGACGAGCCGCGCGCTGCCCCAGCCACACGAGCCTCCCTTCCAGTCCTTGTCCACTGAGCACCACCCAAGCTGGGAACCGTGGTGCTGAGATCCTCGCTGTCAGACAGAGCTCTGCAGGGCACCAGAACCCGGTGGGAGCACGGACAGACACACCGCAGAGGGGGCAGAAGCTCCCTGTGCTCGTGGGGTCCATGCACGTGCTTTGTGACGACGGGGAATCCCAATTCCACAGGTGCTCACTGCGCTGCCGAGGCAATGAGCTCAGCCTCTGCGGAGGGCACGGGGTCCAGCGCAGATCCCGGAGCGCTCACCCGGATGAGGCGGGGAGAGCCCAGGGGATGACGGAGCCACGGAGGCTGGAGAAGACCTCTAAGATCACGCAGTCCAACCTCGACCCGTCCCCACCGTGCCCACCGCCCACGTCCCCGCGAGGACGTCTCCGTGGTCCTTGGACACCTCCAGGGACGGTGACTCCCCCCGCTCCCTGGGCAGCCCGTGCCAGCGCCTGACTCTCTTGGAAAGAAATTGTTCCTAACATCCAAACCGAGCATCCCCAGGTGCAAGGGGAGCCCGCCGCCCCTCATCCTATCGCCGTTCCCTGGGAACCACGCGCATTTGCTCTGCTTTGCAGGAGACGGGCAGACCCGGGTGCCCCGCCACGTGCTCCCAGGGAACCTACCCTGGCATTCATGGCCTTGTGGTTCTTCTTGGTTTTCTTCAGGAACTGTTTCAGGCTCCCCGAAGACACGTACTCTGTGATGAAAATGACCTGGGACGGGACGGAGGGGTCAGTGTCCTGCCCCCCAGCCCCCATCACACGCGAGGCTGAGCGGCCTGCTCCGGTGTCCTGGGGAATCACGGAATCATTCCGGCTGGAAAAGATCTCCAAGATCATCGAGTCTGACCGCCAGCCCATCCCCCCCCCCCTGCCCACGGAACGATGCCCTCAAGTGCCACATCTCTGCGGTTCTTCGGCACTCCCCGGGGTCGGTGCCTCCCCCGCTGCCCTGCGCAGCCCCTGCCAACGCCTGCTGGGTTTCAGAGAAGAAATCCATCCCAATTTCCAACCTGAAGAAGGGGGGGGAGTCCCGGGAGCAGGGTGAGCACAGGACCCCGGGACCCCGCGGCCATCCCTCCCAGCCTGGCGTCCGACCCCCACGTCCCCCCTACCCGTGCCTTCGAGTCCTTCACGTCCAGCCAGTATTTATGGAGCTTCACGATGTTGGGGTGGTCCACCAGCACCAGCTGCTCGAACATGGTCTTGATCTTCTCCTGCGTGCAGAGAGAGAGAGGACGGATGAGACGGCAGCTCCGGGGACGCCGCGGAGAGCAGGGGAAGGTGGGGAGCGGCTCCAGGTCGGGGGAAAGCCGCTTTTGGGGGTCCAGGAAACGCAGGGGGCTGTGGGCACATCCCCCGCCACGAGGGGCCATTACCTCGTGCGCTTTGAAGGCCTTCTTGTCGGTGAAGAGCAGCTCGTTCCACACCACCTCCACGCCTTCCTCCGTGTCCATGGCGAGGAAGGTGCTCTGGATGCCCGGCATGTTCCCCTGATTCACCTGCAAGGCACCGGAATTCGTGAGGCCGCCCAGGAGCGTGCCCTGCCCGCGGCTCCCACCCCGCAGACCGACTCGTGCACAGGACACCCTGCACGGATGCGGATGGATCTCCCGTTCCTGCTCAGCATCCCTGCCCACAGGAGCCTCGGGTTGGGGGCACGGGGAACCCCCAGCCCACTGCCCGCCCTGCCCTGCCCTGCCCTCGGGATTCCCATTCCTGGGGGCTCAGCTCCCCTAGGAAACGAGGGCGCAGAACGGAGCCCGACACGGGGAGCAGCTCCCAGCACGGCACGATGTCACCGTGATGGCCACCTGCCACCCAGCTCCAGCGCAGACCCCGCGAGGACCCCACATCCCAGCAGAGACTGGGGAACACCCCACGCTCTGAGCTGATGGCCGCAGACACTTACAACGGACTGGGCGAACTGGAAGGTCCAGACCAACCGCAGGGGTAACGCCATCCCCGTCAACGCCGCAGGGTGACTGTGGCCACCCCGTGCCCCGGGGTACAACAGCTGAGCTCCCATCCCCCGAGCCCTGACCCCATAGACAGCAGCTCTGCCATCGTCCCAGCCGTGAGCCGCATCCAGCACCCAGCAGGGCTGTCACCGCGCGGCGGAAGGAAGGGACGGCGTCCGGAGGGACATGGATGGGGATGGAGGACCGGGCCCGCAGGAACCCAGCGAGATTCAACAAATCCAAGCGCGAGGTCTGCACCTGGCTCACAGCAACCCCCGCTGTCCGTGTGAGCTGGGGGGTGGGAGGATAGAACACAGCCCTGCCAAAAAGGATTCGGGGGTCCTGGTGGATGGCAGCCGGGCTTGAGAGCCAGCACCGTGCCCTCGCAGCCCAGAGAGCCAGCCGTAGCCTGGGCTTCATCTAAAGATGCCCCTGATCCGAGCAGGGGAGATGGACCGGGCGGCCCCCACGGGTCCTTCCAGCTCAAACCATCGACGGCTCCGTCAGCGGGGTCCTGCCCGCCAGGAGCGGCGTCCACGGCCCCGCGGGTCCCCCTGCAAACCAGCCCTGCTGCAAAAAGCCCTGCCAGCAGCTGGGGCTGCCACCCCCTGCAGCTCCCGGAGCGGCGTGGAGCCGCCGGCACGCGGATGAATGCGGGATTGTTCCGCCGCCGCCCGGGGCTCGGACGCTGTGGCACGGGGCAGCTCGTGGGTGCAGGGCTGGGGTGGGGGGGGGGCAGGATGTGCAGCACCCCCAGCTGATTGGCAGGGAACAGACGGGGCCCTCGTGGCGCAGTTCCTGCCGCCGAGGCACAAAGCGCTTCTATCGCCGGCTCCCCCCGCTCGCAGGCTCCGCGTGCCTCGCACGGAGCTCAGCAATGCAGGCGGCCGGGCTGGGCGCAGCCTGCGGTCAGCTGCTCCGGCGGGGGTGGGATGAAGCAGGACAACGGCTTTGCAGTAAAAGAGGGGAGATCTGGGTTGGATGAGAAGGGGAAATCATTTCCCCGGAGGCGGCGAGGCCCTGGCACCGCTACCCGGAGAAGGGTGGGTGCCCCATCCTGGGTGGGTGACCCATCCCTGGAGCCGCTCATGGCTGCGGGGGGACCCTGGGCAGCCTGAACTCGGTGGGGCTGGGGGGTCCATTCCAGCCCAACCGGCCCATGGTGCTGTGATCTTGAAGGACCCTTCCATCACGTCCCATTACACGGCTCTGTGACCTTCAAAGTCTCTTCCGACCCGGCCATCCCACGACCTACGACTCCACGAGGCCGCGCTGGGAGGGGAGGGCTGGGGGCAGCACCCGTGCACCGTGAAAGCTGCTCTCCAAAAACGCCGCTGGAAAATCATCTCCCGGTCTCGAGACGAAGCCCAGCCGGACGCCGGCGAGCGGCCGCCGTGTGCTGAACGGCAGCAGCCCCACTGCATCGAGAAAGAAACGCCCTCTGTGATGGCAGGGGCGGCTGGGGGCAACGGACCGCATGGGGAAATGCTGCGCTCGGGTTCCTTCCAGAAAGGCCCTGGCAGGAGCACGGCGGGGATGGGGAAGAGGAGGTTTCCGATAGATCGGGTTGTGCCTTCCAATAAATCGCTCCTTTCGTGCTTCTCAGGTTACGGAGGCTGAAGCAGCAGGCAGAAAAAGGGTTGGTGATGGAGCACCGGGGCCCTGGGGGAGCAGCGATGCTGATCCAACCCCAACCTCCCCGCTGCCACCCGAGGCCGCTTGCTCATGTCCCATCGCCAGCTGCAACCCCCATTTGGGTCCTGGCAGGGACGGGCTCTGCCCTCAGCCTCCTCTCCTGCAGTCGGAGCAGCCCCAGCTCCTTCCCCTGCTCCCCGTGCCTTGCTGTCTGCTCCCTCCTCCGGCTGCATTGCTATTCTCTGCCCGTGCAGCCTCACCAGCGCCGAGCTCCCTGGTGCTGCTGCCCTCCTTATTCCCGATACAAACCAGGATGCCCTTGGCCTTCTTGGCCACCTGGACACGCGGTCAGCTGGCCTCTCACCAGCACCCCCGGGTCCCGTTCCCATCCGGATCTGCCCTCCCGTGTGCGCTCAGCGCAGCTCCAACCCGAGGGAAGGCCACCTCCCTCCTGCAGGAACATTACCCAAAGCACTTCCAAAATTTGGCATGGGTTTGCTGCTTTGTCTCCAAGGCAACCGAGCAGGGCAAAGCCTCGGCGCTCAGCTCGAGCAGCGCGGGGTCACGTCACCATCCCAGGCTCCCTGGGCAGGGGGCTGCAGGGCGGGCACAGAGCAAAGCTCACCAGCAGCAGCTGTGCATGAGCACTGGGTGCCTCGGTTGTTTGGTGACCACGGGCATCTGCTGTGCCACGGGTGCCACGGAGCAGAGCCCCAGCTGCAGGCAGGGGGTGGGGGGGGGGGGCATGCAGGGCACAGCTCACCTGGCTCCTTGCCACGCTGGCAGGATTTCCTGGGGCTGAGCGGGGAACGCTTGCGCCCAGGAGAGCAGAGCAAATCCCAACCCGCTCCTCTGCTCTGGGATCTCACTGCTGGAGGAGACCTCACATCCAACCTCAACCCATCCCACCATGCCCACGTCGCTCAGTGCAGCATCCCCACGGTTCCTGAACACCCCCAGGGACGGTGACTCCTGCAGTGCCCCGGGCAGCAGTGCCAGTGCATGACCACTCTTTCTGAGAATAAATTGTTCCCGATGTACAACCTGCCCCTCAATTCATGCGGTGTGAGGCCATCAGCTCTCACCCTATCACCGTTCCCTGGGATCCACGGCTATCACCCACTGCTAAGTGCGGTTTGCAGCAAAACAGCCCGAGCCCGGAGCAGCAGAACAGGAGGAGGCCGAGGGATCGGAGCTGCCTGATAAACCTGTTTTCTCTGCACGATCGTGTTACACAATGAGCAGGTGAAGGGAACACATGAGATGGAAAATATTTTGATCCGAGCGAAGCACTTGATCCTGCTCTCACAAAAACAAGCCCTCAGTGCAAGCTCAGAGCCGGGCGGGCGGAGGGTGAGCACGCTGCCAGCTGCAGGACTTAGCTGAGCCGGGATGGAAGAGTGCCATGCTCGGTCACCGTGAGATCCGTTGCGGCTCAGCACCGAGCAGCGATGGAGAGAAAGGTTCGGGTGCTGGCGAACAACGCTGTCCTGCACTGGTGGACCTCAAAGAGGGGAGAGGTGGCAGAACCGTGGGCAGAAGCGAGAATCATCGAATCATCCGAGATGGAGAAGACCTCCAAGATCACCAAGACCAAGCCCAGCGCATCCCCCACCGAGCCCACTCGTAGAACCACGGGATCATTAAGGTTGGAAAAGGCCTCCAAGATGAGCCAGTCCAACCATCCACCCAACCGCCGCGGGAGCGGTGGGGGCCGGGTGCCTTCCTCTCCATGCTCGAGCCTGCCCTTCCTTCTTGCCCTGCAGCTGCTGCAGCAAACCCTGGGCTCCCTGACCTCTGTTCCACTGCTGAGAGGGCACAGAAGTGGATTTTTTTTCCCGCTGCTCAGATAAGAGCCGGGCACAATGCTGCGGGCTGAAGGCCAAGCCTGGGTGGTAACTCCAGGGCACAGGGCTTGCTCCAGAAGGGCAAAGGAATCATAGAATCATCACAGAGCCAGGGGATGGTTGGGTTGGAAGGGTCCTTGTAGATCACAGAGCCATGGAATGGTTGGGTTAGAAGGGTCTTTGTTGATCACAGAGCCATGAAGTGGTTAGGTTGGCAGGGTCCTTATAGATCACAGAGCCATGGGATGGTTGGGCTTGCAGGGTCCTTGTAGATCACAGAGCCATGGAATGGTTGGGTTGGAAGAGTCCCCACAGATCACAGAGCCATGGGATGGTTGGGCTTGCAGGGTCCTTGTAGATCACAGAGCCATGGAATGGTTGGGTTGGGAGGGTCCTTATAGATCACAGAGCCATGGAATGGTTGGGTTGGAAGGGTCCTTACAGATCACAGAGCCATGGAATGTTTAGGTTGGAAGGGTTCTTGTTGATCAAAGAGCCACGAAATGGTTCGGTTGGAAGGGTTCTGGTTGATCACAGAGCCACGGGATGGTTGGGTTGGAAGGATCCTTATAGATCACAGACCTATGGAATGGTTGTGTTGGAAGGGTCCTTACAGAACACAGAGCCATGGGATGGTTGGGTTGGAAGGGTCCTTACAGAACACAGAGCCATGGAATGGTTAGGTTGGGAGGGTCCTTGTTGATCACAGAGCCATGGAATGGTTGGGTTGGGAGGGTCCTTACAGATCACAGAGCCCCATAAACTGTGTGGGGAGGGTGTCTGCCCTCTCGCTGTGAGCGTGCAACGCCATCCACAGCTGAACCTGCAGGATGCCACCGTGCTTCTTCCCTGAACGCAACACGACCTCGCATCTGACCCCTTACGAGCACACGGGGGAACGCTCCATCCCCGCCCCTCATCTCCTCATTGCCAAGTGCCAACTTGCAAAAGAGAAGAGCAAACCAGCGGGCGTCTGAACCACTTTGTAACGCGGCCGTGGGGCACCTCCTGCGTCCCAGCAGTGCAATCCCTGAGACCGTGCGCGTTCTCCGGTTGCACCGGAGCAAAACGAGGAAGCAGACGAGGGGCACACGAGGTGCACAGCCCACGAAAATACCTGCAGGCCAAAACAAGCGGAAGGGCAGAAACGAGCTTGGTGAAAACAGGAAGGGACGGAACACGGAGAGCCCTGGTAATTTTAGCAGCCCTCCTTGGCACGCGGGTGGAGGAGCGGCTGCGTGCACTTGGGACGCGGCGAGGGAGCGGAGCAGGCGGCCACGACCTGCAAAGCGACGCCGTGCTGGTGGAGAAATGGGATGGAAATCGAGCAGCGTGCGCTGCGGGTGGGAGGACTCAGCCCAGCGCTGAGAATAAAGCAGGATTGTCGTGGCTGGGGAGGACGAAGGGATCCTGGGGATGGGGAAAGCTGCAGGGCACGCGGACCTGGCACAAACGCGGAACCGCCTCCGTGCATCGCCCGCACGGACCGGGAGGGGACGAGGAGGACGGCAAGCGTTGCCAAACTGACACGAGGGGCTGCACGGCCTCCTGGCAGCAAAGCTCACCCCTCCCGCTGCAAAAGAAACAAACAGACACAGCAAAGCCCCGGGACGCCCGAAACCTCCATCCGAGCACGGCGCTGCAACGTCCGCTTGCTTGGGTAAACCCGTCCCCCCGAAGGCAAACGAGCGGCCAACAAACGCCCCGAAAAACCAAGGGGAGGCAAAAAAAAAAACAGGCGGCGTGGAAGGAAGGAGCCGAGTCCTCCGGGTTGGAAAAAAACAACGCGCAGCCACGCAGCCCCGAGCCCGGGCTCCCACAGCGGGGCTGGCGGCAGAGCGGCCGGCAGAAATAGCTCCAGCGCTGAATACCTGGAGGCTTTCCAGCAAAACACATCCCAGCGCCGGCCGGCCTCGCTGCAACCCCTCCAGGAATAGCCCCCAAAAAAATACAAAATAAATAAACGGGGAAGCCACAGCACCTCGGCGCACGCGCGCGGCCGGGTTATTCCCCTGCGTTTTGCTTTATTTTGGGGGGGGTCTTTGGGAGCTGGCAGCAACGTTTCTGCCCCCCCCCTCCCCCCCCCCCCCCCCAAAACCCTGCAGGCTTCTCACTCTGCTCTCCCTAAAATCCGCTTCCGCTTTGCTCCTCCTTCCACCGCTGCTTCTTTTTCCTCCTCTCCCAGCTCCTGTTGGGTTTAGAGGTGAGCCACAGCTCAGGGCCCTCGGTCCACCCGGTCATTAACCCTTTATTAACGAGCATCGGCGATTTACCAAGCAGGTGGGGCAGAGCTGCGGCCGCCCAGGTTCAGCGCTGGGGCAGCAGCCCCTTCCCAAGGGATACACGCTTGCAAAAGCAACGCGGCGTGGATACATAAACGTTTGTTTTTAGCAACACAGTGTCCGAGTTTGCCAAAGTCCTGCAAAACTTCCAGCACGGCACCGTGCACCCAGCACAGCACCGTGCATCCAGCACCCAGCACCGTGCACCGTGCACCCAGCACCCAGCACAGCACCGTGCACCCAGTACAGCACCAGCACCCAGCACATCACTGCCACCCAGCATCCAGCACTGTACACCCAGCACCCAGCACAGCACCAGCCCCCAGCACTGCACCAGCCCCCAGCACCCAGCACAGCACCATGCATCCAGCACAGCACTGTGCATCCAGCACCCAGCACCGTGCATCCAGCACCCAGCACCGTGCATCCAGCACCCAGCACCGTGCACCCAGCACACAGCACTGCACCAGCCCCCAGCACTGCACCAGCCCCCAGCACCCAGCACTGCACCGTGCATCCAGCACTGCACCGTGCATCCAGCACACAGCACTGCACCGTGCATCCAGCACACAGCACCATGCACCCAGCACACAGCACCATGCACCCAGCACACAGCACCATGCACCCAGCACTGCACTGTGCATCCACCACAGCACCGTGCATCCAGCACCCAGCACTGCACTGTGCATCCAGCACAGCACCGTGCATCCAGCACCCAGCACAGCACTGTACACCCAGCACTGCACCATGCATCCAGCACTGCACCATGCACCCAGCACTGCACTGTGCACCCAGCACCCAGCACAGCACTGTGCACCCAAGCACAGCACACCTGCTGCACCGTGCACCCAGCACAGCACCGTGCACCCAGCACACAGCACTGTGCACCAAGCACACAGCACCGTGCACCAAGCACACAGCACCGTGCACCCTGCACCCAGAACACAACACTGCACACCTAGCACATAGCGCCTAGCCCAGCACCAGCACCCAGCACAGCACCGTGCACCAAGCACAGCACCGTGCACCAAGCACACAGCACCGTGCACCCAGCACACAGCACCGTGCACCCAACACAGCACCGTGCACCCAACACAGCACCGTGCACACAGCACACAGCACCGTGCACACAGCACACAGCACCGTGCACACAGCACCGTGCACCAAGCACAGCACCGTGCACCAAGCACAGCACCGTGCATCCAGCACAGCACCGTGCACCCTGCACCCAGAACACAACACTGCACACCCAGCACGGCACCGTGCACCCAGCACGCAGCACTGTGCACATAGCACCGTGCACCCAGCACCGTGCACCCAGCACACAGTACCGTGCATCCAGCACAGCACCGTGCACCAAGCACAGCACCGTGCACCCTGCATCCAGAACACAACACTGCACACCCAGCACATAGCACCCAGCACAGCACAAGCACCCAGCACAGCACCGTGCACCCAGCACAGGACCAGCACCCTGCATCCAGAACACAACAGTGCACACCCAGCACACAGCGCCCAGCACGGCACCGTGCATCCAGCACAGCACCGTGCACCCAGCACAGCACCGTGCACCCAGCACAGCACCGTGCACCCAGCACAGCACCGTGCACCCAGCACAGCACTGCACACCCAGCACAGCACCAGCACCCTGCATCCAGAACACAACACTGCACACCCAGCACATAGCGCCCAGCACGGCACTGTGCACACAGCACAGCACCGTGCACCAGCACTGTGCACCCAGCACCAGCACCCAGCACAGGACCAGCACCCTGCATCCAGAACACAACACTGCACACCCAGCACACAGCGCCCAGCACAGCACCGGCACCCAGCACTAGCACTCAGCAGTGCACACCCAGCACAGCACCCAGCACAGCATCATGCATCCAGCACAGCACTGCACACCCAGCACAGCACCGTGCACCCAGCACAGCACCATGCATCCAGCACTGCACAGCAAGCACAGCACCGTGCACCATGCACACCACCAGCACCCAGCACTGCACACCCAGTACA
>NW_018364537.1:25600-27341 GCF_002078875.1 Numida meleagris | reverse complement strand
TCCCCGCGGGGCCGCTCCCGCACCGCCCTCCGGCGGATCCCGCACCCCCTCCCGCACCCGGGGGTGCTCCCGGCCCCCACCTGCTCGCGGCGTTTCTGCCACCTCCCGCACGGGCTCTCCTCCAGGATCTCGCTCTCCTCCTCGCTCTCCTCCTCCTTCTCCTGCGCCAAACGAGCGTCGGGCTCCGGCACCGCCATCCCCGCACCGCACAGCACCGCTCCGCTCCGGGGTGGACGGACCGGGCTCTGCCCCCCCCTCTCCACCCCCCCTCCCCGCTCCGACGTGCGGCCGCACACGGCCCGCCCCCGGACCGCCCCGCGGGGGGAGGAGGGGCCGTCCCGCACAGCGCCCGCCCCGGGGCTCGGAATCCCAGAATCGCTGGGGTTGGAGGAGACCCCGGCATCCCTACGTCCAGCCCCAGCCCACCCCGCACCCGCTGACCGCGTCCCCAGTTCCACATCTCCCCGATCCTGGAGCACCCCGGGGGCGGGGGCTTCTTTTTCCTAATATTCGAGCTGAAATCAAATCCGTATCTCTCCGATTAAGGGATGTGGACGCGGTGTGGGACCGGACCGGAGGTGCGAGCTGCGGCCGGCGGGGGGACGGGGCCGAACGCCGCGTTCTGACCCTTCCAGGACACCCGACCTCCGTCCCACCCCGCGCCCATGCAGCCGGCAGCGGGGCTCCGGCACCGGGACCCACGGAACCGCGGAACCCCGGGGTTGGAAGGGACCTTGAAGACCCCCGAGCTCCATGCCCGGCCGCGGGCTGCCTGCCCCGCACCAGCTCGGGCTGCCCGGGGCCGCATCCACGGCACCCCCAGGGATGGGTTCTCCGCGGCTCTCCGGGCAACCTCCACATTTAAAAGAGAAAAAAAAAAACACAGACCTAACAACGACGGAAAACCAGCAGAGCACCAAGGCCAAGCCTTCGTACCCAGAAGATCCTTGGTGCCCCGCGCCGTGCCATCCCCATCCCTTCCGCCCCCAGCCCTCTCCTTGCCCCCAGCTCCTCCGCTCTCCGCCCCATCCCTTCTCGGTGGGGCTCCGTGCCCGTGCCAGGCACCAATTGGAGCCCGGGCCCTTCCCGTCCCGTCCCTGCTGTGCTGGGAGGGGGGGGGGTTGGCAGAGCTGGCACGGAGCTGCACCCCCTGCGGGGCCTCACGCCCGCCCGGCGGCTGCAGCAGGAGCCGCTCAGCTGCGCGAAGCGAGCAACTTCCCAGCTGCGCTCGCTCCTCTGCCAGTTCCCGGCCCGTGGGCTGTTTTCCTTTTCTTTCCGGCCCTTCTGGTTTCTTTCAGCACGGTTCGTTATCCGTCCCACCCTCCTCGCTCCACCCCGGTGCCGGGTTGCTGTGCTGGGAGACGTTCCGTCTCGGCTCCGCAGCCCGGCCCTGCTCTGCGGTTGCTCGGGAGGGGCCGTGGCCGCTGGTGGCAGCTCCAGGTGGCACCGAGTGCCACCGTCTGCGGAGCGGGGCCCGGAGCCGCCCTGAGTGCGTGCAGCCGAGGACTGAGTGCCACGGGGACACGGGGACACGGTGCTTGCAGGGACACGATGCCACACGGTGCCATGGGGACACGGTGCTTGTGGGGACACGGTGCCACAAGGTGCCATGGGGACATGGTGGCACATGGTGCCATGGGGACACAGTGCCACATGGGGACATGGGGACACGGTGCCTGCAGGGACACAGTGCCACACGGTGCCATGGGGACATGGTGCCACATGGGGACATGGGGACACG
>NW_018364537.1:21463-23350 GCF_002078875.1 Numida meleagris | reverse complement strand
GCCACCAGCAAAGGGCACGGATGGGAGCAGGGCCCCGTGCTCTCCCTTTTGGATCAGCCACCAGCAAAGGGCACGGATGGGAGCAGGGCCCCGTGGGCGCAGCTCTCTGCTGTCCGTGCTTTTCTCCCACCTGCACGAGGCCTCGGTCGCCCTGAGCTGCTCTTTGCACTCATCTGCCTTTGCCCCAGGGCAGCCCCGTTCCCGGTGCACAGGTGGCTCCTGCACAAATCCCCGAGATCCTTTGAGGAATGTAAATCCCCCCCATGGCAGCAGCGTGGATCGCCGAGGTCCTGGATTCCAACCCCGGCGTTCCGGGCACGGCGTTCTCAGCGTGGCACCCATGGGTGCGCGCTGGGACGGAGCTCAGCGCACCCATGTCCCATCGCCTCTTCCTTCACCCCTCATCCCCCGTGCCCCATCATCCTTTTTCCTCGCTGGAAAACACACAGGGGAGCCTACGCTTCGTCTTGCCCGCCCGCGCTCAGGCGTCGGCTGCACGCTCTTCACGTCCTGCCAGGACCTGTCTCAGGTCCGGGTTGCTCGGATGCCTCGGGCACCGCCGCCCTAAGGACTCGGGCTGGAGCTGCGGCGCTGCGCTCCCAGCCACGGTCCGGGTGCAGGAGGGCAGAGATCTGAGAGCCGCCCCACAGCGCGGGGGTCCTGGGGGGGTCACCACGCAGCCACGAGCAGCGGGGCGGGAGCTCCTGGCGCTGTTTCACGTGCATTAATTGGGACCTGGAGCGGGTGACCCCCGGCGGTGCCTCCCACCTCCCTCCGCCGTTCTGTGTTTCGGGGCCACGTGGGTGCGCCCAGCATTGAAACTGCTGGAGTCGGAGGGGATCTGTGAGCCCCGGCCAGGGTTGGTTTGCACGCACTCCTCTGCAGAGCGCTCCAGCATTGCAGCAGCGAGGCTGGGGCCAGACCCCCTCCCTCCCTCCCTCCCTCCCTCTTTTCCTCCCCTCCTGGCTGCTCGAGGCCCCTTTGGTTTCCATTTGTTTTTATCCACGCGACGGACGGGGCTGGGACGTGGTGACGCCGCGTGCTTTTGCGTAACAACTCGCACTTTGGCACGGGGTAAGGGTCAGCCCGGGCGGCGGACGGACCCTAGGACAGGACAAACGTCCTCAGCCAGCAGTTCCTGCTGGGCAAGCATGGGGCAGCAAACAAACAGCTCCCGAGGAATCTGCCTGTGCTGAGTGAAGGCACCAGGCTGCACGTCCCCTGGGCTGCAGCTCCTCACCCACGTCCTGGACAGACGCACTGCCCACGAGCGTGTGAGCTGCTGCTAACCCAGAGCTGTGCTCACAGCAGGGCACACCGCGTGCATGAATGCTGCAGGACCAGAGCCCTGAAATCTGACAGTGATCACTGCTGGGAGCATCTCCTGCTCATCCTGCAGATGGTGCATCCTCTGCAGGCATCTCAGGAAGGGTATGGGAAGCTCAGAGGGCTCTGGGCTCTGAGCTAGGGGGCTGCAGGCTCCGAGCTGTGCCCCATGGAGCTGGGGGGGCTGCAGGCTCCGAGCTGTGCCCCTTGGAGCTGGGAGGGCTGCAGGCTGCAAGCTGTGCCCCATGGAGCTGGGAGGGCTGCGGGCTCTGAGCTGTGCCCCGTGGAGCTGAGAGGGCTGCAGGCTGCGAGCTGTGCCCCATGTAGCTGGGGGGCTGCAAGCTGCAAGCTGTGCCCCATGGAGCTGGGGGGGCTGCAGGCTGCAAGCTGTGCCCCATGGAGCTGGGGGGCTGCAGGCTGCAGGCTGTGCCCCATGGAGCTGGGGGGCTGCAAGCTGCAAGCTGTGCCCCATGGAACTGGGGGGCTGCAGGCTGTACCCCATGGAGCTGGGGGGCTGCAGGCTCCGAGCTGTGCCCCATGGAGCTGGGAGGGCTGCAGGCT
>NW_018364537.1:15801-18058 GCF_002078875.1 Numida meleagris | reverse complement strand
CCTCCAAAGAGCGCTCCGATGCTTTTCAGGAGCATTCCGTTACGCAACTAGCTCGTAGCTATGCAAATGTATGCAGATCTCTCCTTACACAACGTCCTGTTTTCGTTCAGCTTCTTTTTTGGACATTCAGCGCTTCCTGCGGGAGTGCGGTCAGAGCCCGGGGAAGCCATCTGGATTCTCCTGGCTCTGCAGACGGGCTGGGGCAGGGACCGGCACCGGCTCCTTTCCGAGCTCCTGCCCAGCATCCTCTGACAGCCGGCACCACACAGGTCCCTCCGTACGGGTCCCTTGGTCCCACCAGAACCTGTGCCAGAAGCAGGGGTTGTGCGTGGCCCATCCAGCCCCAGTGCCAGCCAAGGGCACGTGCGTAGCGAGCAGCGTGAGAGCACAGCAGGAGAACACAGCAGCACTTGGTTGGCGTATCCTCTCCAGCCCCAAGGGTTGTGGCTCTGGTGGCTCCTGGAACGTAGCTCTGCCTGGTAATTTAGCAGGAATGGATTTTCCTCCGTGGCTTCCTCCAGTGGCTTTTTGAACCAACGCAAACTTCTAGCACCCATCCCGCAGCAGGGACGATCCCTCCGCTCCGCTGCCCGGTCAAATTCTTCCTTCAACCCAAACCAGCCTTGCGCCGGCTTCTGCCATAGCCCTGGTCCTTGTGTTGGACACACGACCATGACCCCACCTCCATCTGCTGCGTCCTCCACCTTGGTCACCTCTTCCAGACTGGAGCCCACTCCGTCCTTCCTCGTGCTTCATCGTTGCTGTACTCGTCTGATTTCTCGTGACGTGGGACAATAAGATGTGGCAATGAACACCTACAGGAGTTGGCGTTCTGTTCCCCGCTCCCTTCCCGGTAATTCACAGCAACTCCACTCCCTCTGTGGAGCAGCGTGGCTCAGTCTGAAGTGCCCGTGCTGCTGCACGTCTCTATTAGCTCCACGTTGGTCTGTTTGTTAGTGAGCTCCCGCTTGTGGAGGGGCACTCCTGGGACTGAAATCCCATAACTCTTAGGGAACTCCCTATGCTGCCTTGAGCAGGGAACCATGGAGACCCACCGGGTGGCAGTGAAACCCCATGGGCCAAGGTCTGGGTGCCCCAGTGAGGGCTTGGACAGTGGAGGCTGCAGGGACCCATGCTGCACAGGGACCTTCGTCTGTGGGAACCCGCAGGGCCCTGAGGGGCTTTGGGATGTGGGGGGGTCCATCCTGGGGCCTGCACAGGTTCGGCCGCTGAGCGGTGTGGGAGTGTAGGCCTAGCCCGTGTCTGCCTGTTGCTGGGAGGAGCTGCACGCCCTGGGTTCGGGCTGATGGACCGGCCTGGCTTCGCAGAGGGGCTGACATGGCCAAATTGGGAAGACGTGGGGGGCAGCTCCGGCCCAGGACAGTGGCATGGGGCAGCCACAGGTTTGTGGTCTGTGGGTCTGGCTCCAGCCCGGCCCAGCTGAGGCCCAGCTGTGGGGCTGGCAGAGGCCCAGGACGAGCGCCTGGCAGAGGGCCTGGTCCTGCTGAGGCTCCCGCTGAGGGTCCGACTGACGCCCAGCTGGGGGCCTGGATGAGGGTCGGGATGCGGCCCCTGCTGAGGGCTTGGCCCTGCTGAGGCCCTCATTGAGGCCTCCACTGTGAGCCTGGATGCGGCCTGGATGAGGCCCAGCTGAGGCATTGGCCCCACTGGGGCCCAGTTGAGGGACTGGCCCCACTGGAGCCCAGTTGAGGGATTGGCCCCACTGAGGCCCGGCTGATGGATTGGCCACACTGAGGCCTGGCTGATGGATTGGACCCACTGAGGCCTGGCTGATGGATTGGCCCCACTGAGGCCCAGCTGAGGGGTTGGCCCCACTGAGGCCCGGCTGAAGGATTGGCTCCAGTGGAGCCCAGTTGAGGGGTTGGCCCCACTGAGGCCCAGCTGAGGGGTTGGCCCCAGTGGAGCCCAGTTGAGGGATTGGCCCCATTGGGGCACAGCTGAGGGATTGGACCCACTGAGGCCTGGCTGATGGATTGGACCCACTGGGGCCTGGTGATGGATTGGACCCACTGAGGCCCGGCTGAGGGATTGGCCCCACTGGGGCACAGCTGAGGGATTGGCCCCACTGAGGCCCAGCTGAGGGGTTGGCCCCACTGGGGCACAGTTGAGGGATTGGCCCCACTGAGGCCTGGCTGATGGATTGGCCCCACTGAGGCCTGGCTGAGTGATTGGCCCCACTGGGGCCCAGCTGAGGGATTGGCCCCACTGAGGCCCAGCTGAGGTGTTGGCCCCACTG
>NW_018364537.1:4985-12613 GCF_002078875.1 Numida meleagris | reverse complement strand
TCTTCGCCGTAATTCGGAGTTTCCTGCCCGTAGATTCTTTCTTCTTCACGAGAGTGGTGACAACAGTTCTTAACCGCTCCAAGGGCAGTGTCCCGGCACGGTACAGCTCCAGCAGCTCCTGCCTTTTGTCCTCGGCGACGCAGGCAGAGAAGAGCAGGTCCCACACGGAGAACTCACCGGCCGGGATGTCAATGGTGGTCGACTTCAAGGCATGGTCTTGTGCCGAACAGCCGCCTCCATTTTCCTCTGCCCTTGCCACCCCGTTCTGGGGGTTGCCGGCATTTGCTGTGGCCGCGATATTTGCAGCTTCTGCTTTGTTCACCGCGGCGGCGACGGCCGCAGCCACCTGCTCCGTGCTCAGCACCCCTGCCCTGTACAGCTCCAGCAGCTCCTGCCGCTTCCCTTGGGGGACGTATCCGGAAAAGAGCAGGTCCAGCACCGAGACGTTTTGTCCCTGGAACTCGCCAACGGTGACGTAGACGGTGGCTGACTTCAACGACTTCCTCAGCTGCTGCTCCTGGGAGCCCGCGTCCTGTACGGGCTGCGACTCACCCAGCTCACCCTCGGGTGCTGCTGCTGCTGCTGCGGAGGAGGAGCTCAGATCTCTGCTTCCCTTCTCTACCCCGGTGATGATGGAGGTGAGGATGACCACCATCTCTGGGACGGTCACCGTCCCCGCCTTGTAGTCCCTCAGCAGCTCCTCTCTGCGGCGATCGGAGACGTAGCGAGAGAAGAGCAGCTCCCAGAGAGTGACGCTCTGGCCCTGGAACAGCCCCACGCCGAGGGTGGTGCGGGCGCTCTGCAGGGCTTTGCGGGCGTCCTTGTTGAGCTGGAAGAGCGCCGAGCCCTTGTCCATCACGTGCAGCATCAGCAGCCCCGTCTCCGGGTCGGGCACGCAGCGGCGCAGGAGCTGGGTGTAAGTGAGGTTCTCGTGCGTGTTGGGGTCGAAACAGCTCCTTGTTTGATTCCTAGGGTTCAGGAGGAAGCGGCACATCTCCTGGTCCAGGTAGCCGCGCTGCTGGGCCACCTCCACGGGGAGACGGTCGCGGCTGGCCGGGTCGATGATGCCGCCGGTGGCGAGCTGGGCCTCCAGCAAGCGGATGGCGTGCTCCTTCACGATGAACTCCTCCTTCATGGCCTGGAAGAGCGAGATCCTGCGTCCCGTGTACGGCTCCGTGTACCCGCTCACGGCTCCCTCTGCTGACAGCAGCTTCTCGTAGAAATCCCGGCCGATGAGCCCCGCGCCCAGCGCTTCTCTCACCGACAGCTTTGCGTTGCTCGTGGGGTCGGTGAGGAACCCCGACGCCGCCTGTGCCTCCAGCAGCACCAGGGCCGTGCCCGGCGTCAGGACGCCCCTGATCATGGCGTCGTAGATGCTCATCTTCTTGTTCTTCGCCTGGATGAAGACGCCGGCTATGAAGTTGCTCCCGCCCGCTCCCATCTCTGCGCGTTCGCTTGCGGTCGCGCTCATCCCCGGCGTTGCTTGGCGCCTGTTGTTCCGAAGGGCTCCGCTCGGCTCCTGCCTCTGGGCAACAGCTCCTGCTGCCGGGGAGCGCCGCGTTTCGCCTGGCAAGAGAGAAAGGAAAGCCCCGGTGAGACGCAGCTTCCCGAGCAGTTCTCGTGGCGCGAGCGGAGAGAAGCCATGAGGTGTCCCAACGGGAAGCAGGAAGCAGCGTGGATAACCTGACCCCCCACCTCCAAGTCCCCCGAGGAGCTGCCGGGTCTCCCGGACCCTCGGACCCTCGGCCTCTGAGAGCTTCCTCTTCTGATGCTGGGTGACCTCACTGCCGCTCGCTCCGGGCACCAAAGGGAGCACGGCCCCTCTCCCTGGCTGCTGCGCTGCCCCGGGCTTGGCGGATTTAACCAGCGATCCCCTGGCCAGCTGAAATCACGCCAAGAAGCGGCGCTGGCTTCCCAGCGTCACTGCCCCCAGCGATGCTCCTGCCGCAGAGAGGTGCTGGCTGGCGCTGCCCGTCACCTGCCCCGTCCCCTTGTCCCCATCACTCTGCCCGGCTTCGCCCTGGGGCTGTGGGCACGGTGGGACGCTGCGGGCTGCGGGCACAGCCCAGCCCAGGGCTGTAGAAATCCTCCTGCCCCGCGGTCTCAGAGCACCCTGGCGTGCCGTGGGCTGTGGGGAGGGTCCTGGTGATGGATGGCTGGTGAGATCCGATGCAGCAGGGTCTGAGCGAGCAGAGCCCTTCCCTACGGCCACGGCTTTGCCGTGGGTGAGCCGTGCCTGGGTCTCGCATCCCGTTACGCTCTCCTAAACCGAGGGCTGGTGCCGCAGGAACGCTCAGCCCGGCTTTGAACCGCACCTGGCGGTGGTCGGAGGGAGGGCTGGGTGCCCCGGTGCCAATCACCGCCCCGGGACCACTCCGACCAGTTCCAGCGCCCGGGGACAAGGGCAGGGTCACTGGGAGGGCTGGTCTGGCCGCCCGCTCTCCCTGCAGCGGGGAGCGAGCGCTCCTCCTTTGCTTTCAGCTGACTGTCACGGAGACGAAGCCACGGCTCGAGTTATCCGCGCATCCCCTCTAATTCAGAGCCACGGTGGGCTCAGAGCAGCGGGAAGCTGCCGTGAGGAAGAGGCGGCTTGCAGGGGGCTCTCCCCTTGGCACGGAGGCTTTGCAATTAAGCGTGAGGACTCACAGTCCCGCGATGTCCCCTGGCACGGAAATGCAGCCCCCGGCCCCGTGCCCGCAGCGCTGCGTGCTGGAGGAGGACAGCCGTGCTCGTGGGAGCCGTGCCGAGCAGCACCGAGGGTCCATCCCGAGCTGGATGCGTGTGACATTGCCCTGGTTCCGTGGCAGGCTCTGCTCTGTGTCTCTGGAGGGATCGCTGTGGGGCAGCCCCTTAGGAAAGCCGTGCGAGCTCCCAGCATCCCCAGCATCGGGCGGTGATAAGGCCACGGATCTCGTAAACAGGGCAACAACAAAACTCGCCTTTATCTGGGAGCGCCCATCTCCCGTAAAGCTGCAGTGACTGACGTTAATGATCAGTTTAATGAGCAGGGACACGGCTTGATTCCCTGAGTGTTTACCTAACTGGTCCGAAAGCCTCTGAGTCATTGCTTTCGATCCATTTACATATTGCATCCACGCTGCTGGAGATGGATCGCGGCGCTGGAGCACCGCATCCCCCCCGTCCCCTCCCCACAGTTCCGGGCTCCCCGTGGCCGAGGATCTGCAGCCCATCCCCCCCCCCCAGCACCGGCCCTGGGGGGCTGCTTCCCCACGGCTGAATCCCCCCAGAGGTCAGGGCCCCACCTCAGCACCCGGCGTGGGGCAAAGCGGAGTCGGTGTCACACCCCGGAGCAGGAGACACCTATGTAGGACACGGGTGTCGTGCGAACGCCCCATCCAGGGAGGACGTTGCCCAACGGCAGGCTGTCATTAGCCCGTCTCTAATCAGCGCTGCTGATGCTGGGGCTGGGCTGCAGACGCGGCTCCCGGGGCAGGGGCCGTCGTCCTTTCTGGCTGTCTCAGCAGCTCCAGGCCCTGGTGGAAGCGATTTTCGGGCTGCGCTGAGCCATGACCCCGCGCCCTGCCCGCACCCTGGGCTGCGTTGGTGCCCCCCAGCCCGGTGCTCGCAGCCCCACTGCCCAGCTCCCGGCTGAGACCCATAGCCCAGCCCTCTGTCCTCCTCCATCCTGCGGGCTCATGGAGGTCCCATAGCTCCGGCTGCTTCCCCCCCGCCCCGTCCCGGTGTCCCGGCACGAAGCGCATCGCATGGAGCGCCGGCTCCGTCCAGCTCTGCAGCCGCTCCATCGCTTCATCTCTTCTTAGCAAGAACCGTGCCGTGCCCGGAGCCCTCCTGCTCACCCATCCCATGGCTTCAGCTGCCCTGCGCACGGCAGTGGCGGAGCTGAAGTCTCTGTATCCCTTGCAAGCCCATGGGACCTGCTTGGAGCGTGCAATTCTGGAGCCGTGCTGGGCTGTGCAGCGTCCCCAGTGCACCCAACACCGGGACTGTGCAACGTCCCCAGTGCACCCAGCACCAGGGCTGTGCAGTGTCCCCAGTGCACCCAGCACCAGGGCTGTGCAGCGTCCCCAGTGCACCCAGCACCAGGGCTGTGCAGCGTCCCCAGTGCACCCAGCACCAGGGCTGTGCAGCGTCCCCAGTGCACCCAGCACCGGGGCTGTGCAGCGTCCCCAGGGCACCCAGCACCAGGGCTGTGCAGCGTCCCCAGAGAACCCAGCACCAGGGCTGTGCAGCATCCCCAGAGAACCCAGCACCAGGGCTGTGCAGCATCCCCAGTGCACCAGCACCAGGGCTGTGCCGGGCTGTGCAACGTCCCCAGTGCACCCAGCACCGGGGCTGTGCAACGTCCCCAGTGCACCCAGCACCGGGGCTGTGCTGGGCTGTGCAATGTCACCAGTGCACCCAGCACCAGGGCTGTGCAGCATCCCCAGTGCACCCAGCACCAGGGCTGTGCATCGTCCCCAGTGCACCCAGCACCAGGGCTGTGCCGGGCTGTGCATCATCCCCAGTGCACCCAGCACCAGGGCTGTGCATCGTCCCCAGTGCACCCAGCACCAGGGCTGTGCCGGGCTGTGCATCGTCCCCAGTGCACCCAGCACCAGGGCTGTGCCGTGCTGCCCGGTGGTCGCTGTGCACCCCCCAGATGGGCCGTGTCCTACCTGCTGGACGCCGATCCGGAGCCGTTGCTCCGCACCAGGCTGCAGTCCTCCTCCTCCTCCTCCTCCTCCTCCTCCTTCTCCTCCTCCTGTGGCCTCTCAGGCAGGGTGAGCAGCCGAGGCGGGCGCCCAATTTAAATCCTCTGCTTTCCCGCCCCAGGGGCTGACACGCGGGCCCTGCCCCGTGCCACGAGCCCGACCAACATACACCCGACCGCCGCGGGATGCCCGTGCCTCCGCGGTGCTGCGGCTGCCCCTGCCCCAGGAGCCCGGCTGGGGGGGCCAGACACTGGGGCAGGGGGACAGCAGCTGATGCTGTGACATGTGGGGCACATCCCTCATATGTGGGGCACGTCCCTGGCAGGAGCTCGGGTGCGTGATGGCCGTGGAGGGCGCTGGGGCACGGCGCTGCTTCTGGGCTCTGCTACCACCATCTCCTGGTGGGTGACCTCCACGTCCCGGGGGTCTCTATGGGTCTGGGCTCATCGGCTGAGCCCCTCAGCTGGGGCAGGAGCCGCAGCCGCCTCCCGCCGCCCTCCCCGCTCCCCACGGGGGGCAGAGGTCGAGCTCATCCCCTTGTGGGGCTGGGTCTGGGACCACACGGGTGCTGGAGATGGTTGCAATGGGCAGAGGTGGGGGATCCCTGGGGCTGGAGGTGCTCCGGGACGGACAGCGCTCAGAACCACGGAATCGCACGACAGCGGAGGTTGGCAGGGACCTCCGGCCCCCCAGGGCCGCCCTGAGCGGGTGCACCTGGGCCGAATCCGGGCAGCGTTTGAACATCTCCGAGGAGGACGCTCCACAGCCTCGCCGGGCAGTGCCCGCGCTCCGTTACCTTCGTGCTCCCGCCCCATCCCATCAGACCGCAGCCACGGCCCTGGCGAGCGCGGCTTTCCCGGCGCTTCCTCCCGGCAGGAGCGTGGTTCGGGCCGGGTTGTTCTGCCGTGCGACCGCACCGCCGTGCACGCACGCGCGCTCGTGCAAACCCGCACGCTTGGCCGCGCCTCTGACGCGCGCAGCTCAGAAGCAGGTGCACACCCGACGGCACGTGCGCGAGGGAGGGCACACACGCGTGATCACGCACCGACACCCGCGTGAGCCTCGGCGTGCAGCTGCACGGCTGCGTGTGCCCCACGTCCCCGCGTGGGTGCGCGCGAGGCGGTGCCCTGCCGAGAGGCGTTCCCAGCCCCTGCCCTTCCTTCCCGGGGGCTCCTGCTGTGGGTGCACATTCCTGCCCGCGTGGGTGCTCGCCGGACTGGATGAGCAGCACACGAGTGCGTTTTCCCTCTGAGTCACGGCGGCCGGGTCGGCTCTGCTGAGCTGCGCCCGGGCAGGAGGCCCCAGGACGTGGGGATGGAGCTGGGCACAGCACCCGGCCCCGCTGTCCTCGCTCCCTCCCCGGAAGCTCTTCCTGCTTCCACGAGGCGACGCAGCTCCCCGTAGGCGTGAAGGTTCAGAATTCGGGCCGTGCTGCAGGCAGAGCCTTGTTCAGGGCTGGGACCTTGGAAGGTGCTGGGTATGAGGGCTGCAAACGGTGCCGGTGCCGGGCAGGAGGAGCCGTGTCCTGCTCTGAGCATCACCAGCCTGGCCAAGGGCAGCAGCAGCAGCACTATGCTGTGCCAAGCTCCCCATGCACTGAGTGCAGCCACACAGGGTGCTCCCCTGAGTGGTCCCAGTGACTCCAGACCACCCGGAGCCCCCCAGCTCGTTAGCACCGCCAGCACCTGGGCACCCAGCAGCGAATCAGCCCCGCATCCCGGAGCTGCATCCCTTGGTGCCTCACCTGCACCCCATTCCCTCGTTAGCAGAGAACCAGCTCGCTCTTCCCGGATGAGGGCTGAGCATTTCATCCTGCTCGTCGCTCCCTGTTCCCCTGCTGACGTCTGCGATGTGACGGCGCTTTTTCTTTTTCAACCCTGGGGCAGTTTGCTTCCCCCAGCGCCCCGAGGCGCTCCCAGCGGCTGTTTGGAGGCGGCCGAGCGTGTGGAGCTGTTTGCTTCAGGCTGGAGCTGGAGCGCCGCGGCCCGTTCCCATCTGCATGCAGCTCTGCTGTCCCCGCACCTGGCTCCATCCCTCCCCGCTGCTCCAGGAGTTCCCCGTTAGCCCCGAGGCTTTAAGGAGGGCTCCCAGCCCCATACCTGGGGATGCTGGCAGCGCGGGGCCAGCTGCTCCTTCCCTGCAGCTGCCCCACATCCTGCAGATATTTTGGAGGACGCCTTTCGGGCCGCCCTCCTCCCCCGGGTCGGTCTGTTGGCATGTGGCGTGGCCCATCTCAGGGGCAGGCATGCTCGCTTGCTCTGGCAAGGGACGGCACGAGGACAAAACCCCCGGGTGGCTGGGAAAGCGGTGCCCTTGCTGAGCAGCGCTGATGGCTTCACCCATTCCATCCATCCGCGGAAGGCGGCTGAACTGCCGCGGCGAGCTGGCACCGTCCCTGGTGTGCTTTGCTTTGCACGCCGTCGGAAGGGTTGGGAACGGGGCTGCAGCTCCCGTTTTGCTTTCCAACCAGAGCGCAGTGGCTTCGTATTTTGTGTGGCTTCATCTTTTGTGTGGCTTCATCTTTTGTGTGCCTGCAGTGCCCGGAGCTGGAGGTTTGTGAGAACGCGGATGGAACCGCGCTCGAGCTGACTGGAGGAGCAATGCTGGAGGGGAAGGCAAGAGCGGCATCGTGCTCCGGCATCGCTCCGGGCTCTGTGCGTGGCCTTGGAGGGGCTGCATTCAGCCGCATCCCACCCTGCCTGGCTGCACCTGCAGCTGCCCACCAGGAGGAGAGCAAAGCCGGGACGCGGGCCCACGCTCTGCAGCGCAGCCCCGCAGCGCCGGGTGACTCAACGCCCGCTCCTGCAGCTTCCAGGGCAGCCCGGTGGCACGGCCTCCCCCGCCGGAAGGTGTGGGTGTCCTTGGCTGGAGCAGCTGCCGACCACATCAGAGAGATGGGAGAGCGCTTTCTCAAGGGTGCTTTGGCAACGGGGTGTTGCTTTCCCTTCGACGTTT
>NW_018364537.1:2685-4390 GCF_002078875.1 Numida meleagris | reverse complement strand
AACTGGGAGCCCAGCGCTGGGCACGGTGCTCCCTCTGTGCCCCCCAGAGCAGGGCAGAAAGTGGGAGCACCTCGCTGCCCTGCTGGCTACGCTCTGTGCGGGGCACCCCGGGGTCCCATCAGCCTTCTTGGCCACCAGGGCACCCTGCTGCTCTACCAGGACCCCCGGGTCCTTCTGGCAGAGCTGCTTGCAGCCACTCAGCCCCAGTGCCGGTGCCCAATCCACCTGCGGGAGGTGGCACACGGTGGAGCTCTTGCTCCGTGATTCCCTGCGGCCGACGAGCCTGAAGCCGCCCATGCAGGGCAGCTCGGGGCCTATGGGGGTGTACAAAGGGGTCTGGGGGGCATAGGGGTCTGGGGGGCATCCCCTGGGCTGTGGGTGCCCCGCACCCCCCGCACCTCCTCTGCCCCGCTCCGTGACCCAGGCAGGCAATGGAGTCCCCGTCCCTGGTGCCGTCCCAGAACCGTGGGGATGGGGCCCGTGGGGACGTGCTCGGTGGGCGCGGGTTGGGTTTGGGGATCTGCCATGTCTTCTCCGACCCTTCACGATTCCGTGATCCTGCGGTGGGGGTGGGACCTCTCCACCCGGAGCCGTCCTGTCCCCGTGGGTCCCCTCCCCCCCCCAGCAGCTCAGGACGTCCTGCGGGTTCGGAAGCTCTGTGCGACGCACGCTGAACCGGCCGAGCCCGGCGCTTGAGGGATGGGCACGAGCAGCAGCTATGGGCAAAGAGAGGAGACAAAAATCCTTTTCATTCCGGCTCGGAGATACGCGGTCGCACAACTTTGGGCTCTGCGGGAACGAGACCTGCGAGTCCCTTTCACGCCGATGCGGATCAGAGGGAGTTCTGCTGCTGCTTCGGGTCCCCGGCCCGCGGTGGCCGTGCCATGAGCCCGGGGTGCTGCCGGCAGCAGCTCCCTGCATCCTCTCCTTGCTCATCTCCTGCCCTCCCACCCAGTCCTGGCACGAGAGTTTGCTCCGCAGCCCTGGGCACAGCATAGGGCACATGCGCTCGTGGGCCGGTCCACGATGACCCCTCGCTCTGGTGCCATCCTCCAAGGTGGTGCAAAGAGCAGGAGCTGCGGCTGGTGCCCCGGGAAATCCACGAGGTGCCCTGGAACACGGGCCCGAGGTTCTCACGTTTGCTCCTCTTTCGGCTTTGCAAGCAGCTGAAAGAGCTGCCTGCTTCGCAAGCCCCCTGCTCTGCTCTCGCGAGACCCCACCTGGAGCGCAGCGTCCAGGCCTGGGGTCCCCGGCGCGAGAAGGACGTGGAGCTGTTGGGGGGGGGTCCTGAGGAGGGCCACGAGGATGATCGGGGGATGGAGCACCTCTCCAAAGGGGACAGGCTGAGGGAGATGGGGCTCTTCAGCGTGGAGGAGAGAAGGCTCTGGGGGGATCTTACAGCGGCCTGCCAGGACCTGACGGGGCCTACAGGAAAGCTGGGGAGGGGCTTCGTATAAGGGCGGGTAGTGAGAGGATGAGGGGAAATGGGTTTATCAGGTGTCAGGAAGAAATTTTTTACCGTGAGGGTGGTGAGGCACTGGGACAGGTTGCTCAGCGAGGCTGCGGGTGCCCCCTCCCTGGAAGCGCTCAGGGCCAGGCTGGATGGGGCTGAGAGCAACCTGGGCTGGTGGGAGGTGTCCCTGCCTACAGGGAGGGGTTGGAACCGCATGATCTTAAGGGCCCCTTCCAACCCAAACCATTCTGT
>NW_018364537.1:0-1878 GCF_002078875.1 Numida meleagris | reverse complement strand
GAGTGGATGAACAGCAGCACGGCATCCTTGGCCCTGCCCTGCTCCCTGGTGCCACACTGCACTTTGGACTTGGGCGTTGCAGTGTTCTCCTGGTGAGCTCCTCCCAGCAAAGCCACGGTGAGCAGAGCATTCAGCTGTTCTACTTCCTCAGCCCTATTTCCCTATTAATTAAACTTATATTGGCTTACTGCTTTTCTTCTGCGTCGCGTTTAAGCAAGATTTTTTTTAAGCTCCCATTTTTTTTTCTCATTTCTTTTTTTCCCAGTGCTGCTTTTCACCGTATTTGAGTGGTGCTGGTGCTGCCCTCTCCTTTGCTGAAAGGTGCCAAACTTCCTTGACTTCCATGGAGTTGCCTCTCTGCTTTGCCACCTGACCTCTCCATGGCACCGGGACCATCCCTGCGAGGACTACCATGGAGGGCTTGGCTCTCATCTGTCTGCCTGGAGCCCGCATTTCCACGCCAACCCCCTTTCCTACGTAGAATTATAGGATGGTTTGGGTTGGAAGGGACCTTGAAGACTGTCTAGGTCCAACCCCCCTGCTGTAGGCAGGTACACCTCCATCTTCCCCGGCGTGGGGCCCACAGTTGCTGTCACCTCCCCAGCGCTCATCGTGAGGTCTGGCCTCGCTCTCTGGGTCTCTTTGAAGAGAGGACCATCACCACCATTGTGGACTCAGTAAGGTTAGAGAAGATCTTCAGGATCCCCCAACCCAACTCCAACCCATCCCCACCATGCCCACTGCTACCACCAGACACTCAGAGCCAGGAAGGTTGAACAAGACCTCCAAGGCCACCAAGTCCAACCCCAACACATCCCACCATGCCCACTCCTACCACCAGATAGAGCCAGTAAGGTTGAACAAGACGTCCAAAGCCATCAAATCCAACCCCAACCCATCCCACCATGCCTGTTCCTACCACCAGACACTCAGAGCAGGGAGGTTAAACAAGACCTCCAAGGCCACCAAGTCCAACCCCAACCCCTCCCACCATGCCCACTGCTACCACCAGACACTCAGAGCCAGGAAGGCTGAACAAGACCTCCAAGACTACGAAGTCCAACCCCAACCCATCCCACCATGCCCGCTCCTACCACCAGACACTCAGAGCCAGGAAGGTTGAGCAAGACCTCCAAGACCACCAAGTCCAACCCCAGCCCACCCAACCCATGTGTGCATCCAGCAGCCCCCTCCTGCTCATCCGTCCCTTCACTGCTTGGGCCGATGCAACTCTGGACTACGCAGCACTTTATGGCAAAAAGTCCCACGCCCAACCCACGCTTGTTCTCTACCGTCAGCTCTAAAGACAACAGCGAAAACTTGATTTTCCAGAACATAACTGCGTTAATCACGGCAAATATCTGAAGGCAACGCATCTGAGGATTGTAAGTTTCCTTTTATTAAACAGGAGTGGAGTTATTCAGCCCAGACCTGTACAGCACAGCGGCCCTGTTGCTGTTTCCCATCCGGGATTGCGCCCATGGGCTGCACCCGGCAGGAGGCTGGGTCGGCAGAGCACAGGGAACGGCAGGAGCTGAGGAATGGGCGAAAAAACCAGCTCCCTCTCCGGCCATGCAGCACAGCACCAACTGCTGTCCCCCATCCTGCAAGGATCCCATGCAACGATCTCCAAGGAGCTCGTTGGAGAACAAGAGAATTGAAGGGAGGGAAACCAACCACTGTGGTCCATGGAGTTAAGCCCAGTTGGCGGCCGGTCATGGGCGGTGTCCCCCAGGGCTCGGTGCTGGGGCCGCTTCTGTTCAACATCTTTATCAATGGAATGAGGAGGGGATGGAGTGCACCCTCAATAAGTTTGCAGATGACACCAAGTTGGGAGGGCGTGTTGTAGGAAGGCACTACAGAGGGACCCGGATAGAC
>NW_018364536.1:107795-202704 GCF_002078875.1 Numida meleagris | reverse complement strand
AGTAATGCATAAGTACAGGGCAGAGGCTGACCTACTGAAGACAAGTTCTGCAGAGAAAGACGTAGGTGTCCTGGTGAACAACAGGATGGCTATGAGCCCACAGTGTGCTCTTGTGGCTAAGAAGGCCAATGGTCTCCTAGGGTGCGTTAAAAAGAGCGTGGCCAGCAATTTGAGGGAGGTAATCTCTGCTATGCCTTGATGAGCCCACATCTGAAGTACTTTGTCCAGCTCTGGGCTCCTCAGTTCAAGAAAGACAGAGATCTCTTGGAGAGTCCAGCTAAGGGCTACAAGTATGATTAAGGGCCTGAAGCATATCTTGTACGAGGAAGAGCTGAGTGACCTGTGACTCTTCTATCTGGAGAAGAGAAAGCTGAGAGGTGATCTCATCACTGTTTATAAACATCTGAAGTGCAGGAGTCAAGTCAGCAGGGGATAGACTCCTTTCAGTGATGTGCAGCAACAGAACAAGGAGCAACAGGCAGAAATTGGAGCACAGGAAGTTCCACACTAACAAAAGAGAGAAATTTACTGAGAGTAGTGGAGCACTGGAACAAGCTGCCTGAAGAGGTTGTGGAGTGTCCTTCTCTGGAGATATTCAAGACCCATCTGGATGCCTACCTGTGTGACCTACTGTAGGGAACCTGCCCTAGCAGGTGGATTGGACTTGATGATTCTTAGAGGTCCCTTCCAAACATTAAGATTCTGTGATTCTTTGAGGTTGTGATGAGATGTTTATCATCTCTTTTCTTAGGTGACAAGTGAGGAAAGCACCTCAAGCTTTGTCAATTTTGTTTGGATTGGATATCATGTAGCATTTCTTTATGGAAAAGTTGGTTAAGCATTGGAACATGCTGTCCAGTATGACTGTGAAGTTGCTATCCCTGGAGGTACTTAAGCACCCCATCCACACATTTCTTAGGGACATGGTTTTGTGGTGGACTTGCTGTGTTCTGTTGATGATTAAACTTGATGATCCTAAGGTTTTATTCCAGTCTCATTGCTTCTTTGATTTTAAATAAATCAGTCATTTTGTCCCTGGATAATTTCTCTGTTTATAACATGTAGATTGCCCTATATGCTTAGATGACATCTGGTTTTATGCTGATTTAAAAAAAAAAAATCACATAAACCATGAAACTTTCTTTTTTATGATAAGTGCTCTATTAATATTGAAGTCAATATTTTGTCTTCTAATCTGGACTTGTAATCTTTTCTTGAAGACTCAATCAAACTCAGTTTTGAATAAAATGCCTCACAAATGCCAAATGTTTGTATTAAAAATGTATCAGTAATCAATATTTTAAAAAATATTTTTTTCACTGGAGACTAGTTAGTATGTAATTTATATGCATCAGTTTTGGCTGGTATGAGATTGTTTTCTTCAAAGTGTCTGGTATGATGCTGTGTTTTGGTTCTAGGAGAAAAACAATGTTGATAACACACCAATGTTTATATTTATTGCTTAGCAGTGTAGTACAGATCCATGGCCTTTCCAGTTTCTCAGCTTATACTAATGGAAGTCTGGGAGGGGACAGAATCAGGGTAGCTGACTTAAACTGGCCAAAGGAATATTCCGTACCATGTGACATCATGAGGAAGGAGAGTTTTGAAGGGGATGGGAATTTGTCTCACTCTCTTCTGCTGGTTGGCAGCTAGCAGGTCAGGGAGTGGTGAGTGATTGCTTGTGCATCACTGGCTATATACGTTCATATATATGTATTTGTCATAATTATCCTTTTCCTTTTCTCTCTCTTAGTAAATAATTTCACCTTAACCCATGAGTTCTACTTTGTTTTTTCTTCACATTTGATTCTCTCCCTCATCCCACAGGGAAGGGAGGGGAGAGAGTGAACAACTGTGTGGTGGTTAGCCGACTGCTGGGTTAAACCACAACAGTCAGTTTGGTGCCTAACATGGGGCCCAAAGGATTGAGGTAACAACAGATCTGACTGGACTGTGTTAACACAGTGCATTGTGGTAGTTTGATAGTTGCTGATCGTGATTATTTTTTTCTCTATTTGTGCAGCTCTTTAAGAGTTTTCTCCTGGAAATATATTGTGTAGCACCTTGCTGCTATTTATTTTCCTTGCTGCATTATCTGCCATCTCTGAGGGTTGGATTAAGGATTTTATTTTGCTATGTTTAGGGGCCTTGGCTTGTATCATGTTAAAATTGGCAGCTGAGAAACTAATGTTTTGTGTGTATTCAGCATCGCAGTCATCTTTGGGCTTTGGAATAATTGTTTGGAAATATGTTGATCCTATTAGTAATAACAGTCTTAGCTTTGTCTCCTCCAGAGGCCCTGCTATTGAGGAGATGGAGGAGAATGCTTTCCAGCAGTTCTTTAGCCTCCCTTTCACTTTCCCTTCTTTCCCTTAACTAGTTAGAATAGTTCTTGAGAATTTTGAATATCTGAGGGATGTTCAAACCAGCGTGATCCTATTACTATGTCAGGAATTTGTTTCAGGTTATGTTTAAGATTAAACAATTATTTAATAATATCACTCAGAGTTCTGCCCTGAGGCAGGATAGTTCTGAGTGGCAGGGAGTGTAGGATGGTATGGGCAAGTGCCTAGAGCAGTAGGCACACCCAGTGGTTTGGAACTTCACCTCTGAACAACAGAAGAATCCTGAAAAACTAGCAGAATATTTGGAGAAGATCTGCTGTCACCCCGGCAATCCTAAAGAGACACAGATCGTTGTAGCATGCTGGGACCTAGCCTGTGCCTACCAAGCTCTGTTCAACACTATTTAGCATTCCCAAAGGGAAGAGAATATCTCTGGACCTGATGACAATGCAATGGACCCTCCAACTCCTGCTATAGATCCTGTGGCAGCTCCAATTCATGCAACATGTCCAGTGGTTGCTCTGAGAATTGCGACAGACCCTCCTGTCACTCCAACCCTTACCGTGAGCCCTGTTGTTGCTCCTGATGTGGGTGCTGTGGCTGTTCCAAGCATTGCAATGAGAAAAAGAGAAAAAAATCTGCTGAGGGAGATGCACCGTGCCCGGAGGTATAGCCCTGTTGTTGCACCAACCTCTGTAAGAAGCCCTGTGGTTGCTTTAACTCCTCAGACAAGCTCTGCAGTTCCTCCAGCTCCTGTTACAGGTCCTGTTTCTGCTTCAAGCTTTATGACAAGCTCTGAGGTCACTCCACTTCCTGCAACAAGCCCTGCCATTGCTACAGCTCCTGCAACAGGCCTTGGGGTTACTCCCACTCCTGGCAAGCCTGCAGTTGCTCTGACTCTTGCAATGACCCTACAGTTTCTCCAAACCCTATGTCTGCTCCAACCCTCATGATGGACCCTGTGGCTACTCCAACCCTTGTGACAGCTTTTGCAGTTGCTTTGACCTTTTTGACACACCCTGAGGTTACTCTAAACCTTCTGACAGGTCCTGTAGGTGCCACGGCCCTCACAACCAGTCCTATAGTCACTCCAGTCCCTGTGACAAACCCCACAGACAAATCAGAGAGCCAATCAATGCCACTATCAGTTGCTCCTATAAGCAAGATGAAGAAATGTCTATGAAATGTGAATGAATGTTTGGCAATGAGAAGCTCATAAGTTCAGAGAATAAGATGAAGGTGGAGCATGACCATCACAAAAGCAGGAAGAGAAGAAAGATACAGACTGTCTGACTCCTAATGTTGCGTGAGCTGTGAAATTTGCAAAAAGATTACAGACATTGTCCAGGCGAGCGTATTGCCACCTGGCTGCACAGTGTTGGGATGGTGGGGCCAGTAGCCTGGACTTAGCAGGCAGTGAAGCCAGGAAGCTGGGATCTATTTCCAGGGAAAGTGACATTGATAAAGCAATTGGAAAAGGAGCACAATCTTTCATCCTGAGATGGTGACTCTTGTCAGCCATGAGGGAAAGATATCCTTTCAAGGAAAACTCATACTTAACCCAGGCATATGGACCACCATGAAGAAAGGTATCCAGTACTTGAGGGAACTAGCTGGGGTAGAGAATACCAAATCCCAAGATCCAGATGATGTGATATGTATGAGACCTATGTGGCAGAGAGTTTTACAGAACGCACCATCAGCAGCAGCAGCACTCGGGCAGGAAAGAACTGGAAAAATGATGAAAGACGAATGGTGGATGAAGTGGCTAGCCTGCTTTGACAATATGAAGATAGTCTCTCTTCCTCCTCAGGGGCCTGTGTCTCAGCTGTGGAGAAAATGGTTCAACAACTCAAAGGAAAAGAAACAGCTTCAACTGCTCCTCCCGCTGTACCAACCCGTACGTCATCCATTAGGAGTATATATTATACAAAGCTGGGAGGAGTGGCTGACACCCCAGAAGGCTGTGCTGCCGCTCTGTGAGACCTGGGCGAGCTGGAGAGCTGGGTGGAGAGGAACCTGATGCGCTTCAAGAAGAACAATTGTACCTTGGAAGTAATGCATAAGTACAGGGCAGAGGCTGACCTACTGAAGACAAGTTCTGCAGAGAAAGACGTAGGTGTCCTGGTGAACAACAGGATGGCCTAAAGCTATTTAACAGTAAGGATAATTCTGTTTTTCCTGCACCTGTTACATCGAGGCAGAACACTTCTCACTCCCTGTCTCCACATCTGTGCTGTCTCCATAAATCTTCTCTCTGTGGTTTGTTCTCTGTTGTGATAGCAATTGAAATGGACAGAGAGTTCAAATAGTCTATGGGGAAGGAGAAGATATAGATGGGTGATCTAACAGGAATCACAGTACTTTTGATATATATATAGATAGATATACACACACCTTGCATATGTATATATATATGTGTGTGTACATATATATACCTTGCGTATGTGAGCTTACAATGATGTAGTTAGTTCTTTTCTTCAAGGCGCTAGAAGCAAGGGAGAAACAAGCTACTTCTGGACAGTGGAGAGCTGGGTGTATCTGAAAACAAGAAAAGGAAGATTATATGTAGTCTTACTATTCCTGTGCTAAGATGTTTCTCTATATATTGTGACATAAATGTTATTCAAGTTACATAGAATATAGCACTGTTTATTATGTAGTTCCATATGCTATATTTAAGCAATAAAATATTATGCAAATTGATTACTTTGTAAGGGTATTCAAGGGCAGCTTTTGAGAGTTTTTCCCAAAAGTAATACAGTAAATAGTGATCTTCAGGTTGATTCTGACATGCAGGTAAATGAAAAAGCATATTTTTCATTAATTTTTCAGTCACATTTTTTGTCTTGTTAAAAATTTGACTGGAAAAAAACACTTACTCTATTCAACTTTTTTGAACAAATTTCCATATAGTTCATATTCTCCATATTTCCATATGTTTTATGTTAGTAATGCCACAACATTCGAAAATATTTAAATGGCTGAACCTATTAGATTCAGCAAACAAATACCTTAAAGAAACAGAATCTTAAGAGAAATCACTAATTACTTACAGTTCGGGTACCATGGCAGAAATTACTATTATTTCCAAACTGGATATCTCCAAAAATCCTGAGGAGCTTTAACACACACACGTTTTTGCTCATCACAGAGGCAAAGGGACAGCAAACTACCCTTTTTCTGTTGTTTGGAAGCAGGAGAGGCAGATGTATACAGCAGAAATCATCTCTCCAGAAAGTCATAGGCAGACAGGTGATGAAGAAGTGGGAAGCACTTCCCTTCTTCAGTTCAGTAAAGGAGGATGGGAAGTCTACATCATCTGCAGATACTGTGAAGGTCTTTAAGCCTGTATCTCTCTGAAATCAGTGAGTGAGGAGAAGGCTTTTGTTTCCTGACTAATGTACAGAAGTAAAGGAGGTTGGATTCTCCTACTTCCTAACCCACCAACCAGCCAAAAACTTAGAGCCCACAGGAAGACTGGTTTATCACGTTGTGCTGTTAACATAGGCTTGCAAAGCAGCCTATTTGCTGCCATTGTCATGCTGCTGCTGTTATATGAAAGAGAAGACACCCCACTTTAGGGTTTGTTTGGTTTTTTTGAGTCCTTGGGAATAAAAGGCATGGTGTGATCAGCAGGGCTGGAGAAGGCTGTGGGAATGAGAAACATGATGTATTTAGGGGCAGAGAGAACGTGAAACTGCTGGATTTTCTGGGAATGTATGCATGAAATCAATGGGTTGTTGTGAGAGAAAGAAGGAAGAATTTGTAATTCGTATATTTGTTCTCTGATAGGGAAATATAATATGGGTGGATTTGCTTTTGAAGGGAAAAAAATACCATTTGGGAAGATTACTTGAATGACTAGAAAATGATTGAGAGAACCCTGTTTAAAAGGACTGAATGCCTAAACCTGAATTAATGAAGTGAGTATTGCTTTGCAACAATGAAAGGAATTTCTGAAAGAAAGGCAGAAGGAATAGTGGAAAGACAAGGAGGTAGGAAAAATAACCAATTTAATGATCAAGTACAAAACAAATTACAAATACTGTTGCTAGTTTATTTCCCTTTCCTCTTTTTATAAAGCTTTTTTTTCAGAAATACATTTTTAAGTGGGAATATTTATAATTAATACCCTGTCAATTCTTTGGTTGGAAACGGAGAAGAGTAGGGGTGCATTTTTTTACTTTCTGAAATAGAAAATACAGAAGAACCAAAAAGTATCACTCAAGATATTGCTTCACTTTTCAGGTGCATAACCATAGAAATCACCTAAGCTGAAATCTTACACATTTTCATAGTATTTTTCACTGTTTTTTCACAGTTTGCTTTTGAAACCTGATACTTCCCATTAGCTCTACATGAAGAGAGGAAAGTAGCAGAAATATATATTATTTAAAACAGAAACCCTAAAATATTTGGTTGGCTCAAGTTTTAATAAGTCTGTAGTTGTTACTTTCCATATTATCAGATGTAATATCATCAGTATTCAAATGAGACCGTCACTGTAATATCTCTTCTATTGCTTCAAAGTGTATTAGAATATGGGATTTACTGATGACAGTGAGGGAGAAAAGGGTAAAATACGGTTTAAAAACAAAACAATAAAAGATGGATGTGGGTTAATGAGGCTAGGAAACCTAGAAGTTGCTGATTGGTTGATGGAACTGAACTGGAGACTACATCCTGCAAAAAAACCAGCCGAAGCTGTATCACCCTCCTCAACTGTGCCAAGGTGAAGAGTACACAGTGAGGAAGAGATGCAGCCTTCATCCCCACAACCCCCAAAGATGACCACCAGGAGGCACTACGCATGCTCAAGGGGTGTGACTCTTGGATGGAACATACTATAATGATTTCTTGGAATTAATTATAATAGTCATTCCCTCCCTCAGGAGTCCTATGAATATGATCTTTAAATATGGAAGTTTGATCTTTAAATATGGAAGTTTTCTACTTTTCAGTGTGCAAGACAGGCAGGGGATACCCCCCTTGCACCCAGTGTGTGGGCACAGCTCTGTAATAAATATACCTGCTCTATAACCTTCCCTGGTTGTAAAGTTTGTTTCAGCAAGTCACCAGCTGCAATTAAACAAGAAATTTCAGTTTTCATTTTACTCCTTGTATCAGTGTTTATACAAGTTATACCCAAACTCTCTTTGGCCAACAGGAGTGTTGTTCTTTGTTTTGTTTTACAATCAGATACTCTCAAAAATTTTCTTTTACAACAAAACATTCCATTGGGTCCCAAGCAGAAATAGAATGTAATTTTTAACAAGCCAGAACAAAGCTGTTTGTATTTTGTAGGAAGGCACTTAATAATAGATAAAAAGTAGCAGTCTGTCTAGCTTGATTTCCTATGAAAACAAGACAGATATTAACAACTGGTCCTCGTGTCTGTTATTCTTCCTTCTAAACAATATAACTTTGAAATCTTTTCCCACTTTCAACCAGATTAGACAGAGAGTTGCACTTTCCAAAGACACCAAACTGCATATAATAATTAATTGCCATCGAGATCCAAAGTAGCCTTTACTGAGAGAAAACCTAGTGCTCAAAGTAATATCTGAAACCAGAGAAACAGTACGGCAGCGAGGCAGTGGCATTGCTGTAGTCATAAAATAAGCTTTGGCCAAAATCTGTTATTCACAGGATAGTTCAACCATGAAACTTAGTGACCTAAGGAATCAGTATTCCTATGTTCTGCTGATAACTGAAAATTTCCTTTTGCTAGGAAAGAAGATGACTTGAAACTGGAATATTTCTTTGGTGATGTAGGCATTTTCTCTTGTTTTAATTTGAAGACTATTTTTTTCATTTCCTGTTATGTTTTAGAGTAAAATGTTGTTCTTTTCCTAAATTTTCTAGACAAGACAGGAAACGCCATACACCATTTACCCTTCTCTGAAGACCTTCTATTAATTTGTACGCAAAATAATTAATTTTATATTTTGATTTATGAATGAAAAATAAGAAATCATTGATTTTTTTTTAGTCAAAAACATGAAGTAAGTTGTCAACATGAAGTAATTCATGCCAATTACAGGGGTAACTTTACTGTAACTGTGTAGAATAGAGATTGTGGTAATGATAATTTTGAAGTAGTGAAGCTACACCAAAATTTATTTGGGTTTTTGGGTTGGAACATCTTGTATTTTGAATTCATAAATTGTCGTCTTTATTTTTTTTTTATAAATTCAGGGAGTTCAAAGAAATGCCACAATCAGAAGAAGGGAATGAGCAAGAACATGCTGAGGGAGCTGGTGGAGGTGATAGGCAAGCCACTTTCGATCATCTGTCAGCATTCCTGGTCAACTGGAGAACTCTCAGAGGACTGGAGACTTACCGATGTGACTCCCATCTACAGGCAGGGTCATAAGGAGGATCAGGGGAACCACAGGCCTGCCAGCCTGACCATGGTACAGGCAAGATTATGGAAGAGATCATCTTGGGTGAGATCACACAGTATCTGTGGGATGACGAAGGGATCAGCCTCAGTCAGCATGGTTTCATGAGAGGCAGGTCCTGTTTGACCTATCTGATCTCCTTCCATGACTGAGGGACTGGCCTGGTGGATGAGGGAAAAGCTGCTGACATAGTCTACCTAGACTTCAGCAAAACCTTTGACACTGTCTCTCACAGTATTCTCCTGGAGAAGCTGGCAGCCTGTGGCTTGGACACGTACACTCTTTGCTGGATAAAGAACTGGCTGAAGGGCTGAGCTCAGAGAGTGGTGGTGAATTGAGTTAAATCCGTCTGGTGTCCAGTCATGAGTGGTGTTCCCCAGGAGTTGTTACTGGGGCCTGTCCTGTTTATTGATAACCTGTATGAGGGAACAGAGTGCACCCTCAGTAAGTTTGCAGATGACACCAGGAGGTATGTGTATTGATCTGCCTGGGAATAGGAAGGCCCTTCAGAGTGATTTAGACAGGCTGGACCATTGGGCTAAGGCCAAGTGCTGGGTCCTGCATTTTGGCCACAATAACCCCAAGCAATGCTATAGGCTCAGAGCAGAGTGGCTGGAAATCTGTGTGGAAGAGAATGGACCTGGGGGTTTTGATTGACATTCAGCTAAACATTATCCAGCATTGTGCCCAGGTAGCCAAAAAGGCCAATGGCATCCTACCTTATATAAGGAGTAGTGTTGCCAGCAGGAGCAGGGAGATGACCGTCTCCCTGTGCTCAGCTCTGGTGAGGCCACGCCTTGAGTACTGTGTTCAGTTTTGGGGCCCTTGCTACAGAAAAGACATTGAGGCCCTGGAGTGTGTCCAGAAAAGGGCAATGAAGATGGTGAGGGGTCTGGAGCACAAGTTTTATGAGGAGTGGCTGAGGGGACTAGGTTTATTTTATCTGCAGAAGAGGAGGCTCAGGGGTGATCTTACTGGTCTCTACAACTACCTGAAAGGGGGTTGTAGCAAGGTAGGGTTTGGCCTCTTCTGCATATCTAGCGATAGGACTAGAGGGAATGGCCTCAGATTGTGCCAGTGGAGGTTGAGGTTGGATATCAAGAAAAATTTTTCTCTGAGAGAGCGGTCAGGTACTGGAATAGCTTGCCCGGGGAGGTAGTTGAGTCACTGTGCCTGGAAGTGTTCAAGAAACATTTAGATGTTTTCCTAAGGGACAAGGTTTTGTTGAGAAATACTAGTGGTAGGTGGGTATTTGGACTAGATGATCTTGGCAGTCTTTTCCAACCTTTATGATTCTATGATTCTAAGAAAAAGTTCTGTACTTTGACAGGAACAATCAAGGGGACAAAAAAACTGAAAAACTCAGTAGGCAGTAGTCCTATAAAAGGGAATTTGAATGTGAGTTAGCAAATATATCCTACTGCAAAAAAATCATCCTCTTACAGGCAGTGTAAATGGGGAGTAGTCTGTAAGATATGACAAGTAACACTTTTCCGTATGAGCAGAACTTCTGCTTAGATACTGTATCTAGCTAAGGGCAGATATCAGTTTGAGAGAAGTCTGTATCAACTGGCAAGAAACCGGAGGTGGACAAAAAGAGTTATTAGAGGTCCAGAAAACAAGGCTTGTGAGAAAAGATTGAAAGAGTTAGAATTGTTTTGTCTAGTGAAGAGAAGAATGTGGAGAGACATGTTAATCATAGCCACTATGAATAAGACAAGGCATGACTTGTTTGAATTGTCTCAACAGAATTAGAGTGAGCATTACCAAAAAAAAAAAAAAAAAAAAAAAAAAAGATTTTTAATGGCAAGATGAAGGGCTACATTAGCTGTCTTCAAGAAGCTGTGGAGTTTTCATAGGAGATTTAAAGAACAATTAGACAAACATTTGCCTTTTGAGATATTAGACTGAAGTTTACTTTTATGTAATCCTGCATAGGGCAGGATGGACTGAATGACCTCTTAATGTCAAAGGCAACCTAGTCTTCATTTCAACTACACTAGATAGCAAGTGGGTTTTTTTTGTTTTTTTTTTTTTTTACCATTGCTTTAAATCACAATTTTAATGTTCTAAAATTCTTTTAAAACACATGGGCCCTAATCCTGTTTCCTTGCTCACTATACTCCTGCTTAACTGCATATATAAGTGCATGCAAACCATCATTACCTTGACTGATTATTACTGTGTGTTTTCAGAACATTTTATGTCCAGAAAAAAAAGTGACTTTAAAGGCTTTTTATATTAGATTTATCTATTCGTACTAAATATACACTGTACAGCATGAGTACCTTTAAATATATATATATATACATTACCATTTAAAAAGTGAACTATTAATAACTGATTCAATATAATTCTGGGGCATATTTATTTCTAGATTCTAATATGAGAATAATGAAAAATTCTGTAACTGTTTCTTTCTACATCATATCTGTAAAATATACATAAAAAATAAAGGGCACTAGAATTTTACTTTGGCTAAAAATTTGCTTTCCCTTTTATCAATTTTAGATTTGAGGACTTTGAATTCTACTGCTTTTTCTCTGTTCCTGAATTATAGGTTAAAGTAAAAAGAACTGCATTCCTTATGTCAGTTCTTTCTCATTCACTTTTGTAAAATTCACAGACATACTGTTTCAGTCTATCTTGAGGATGTTCCTTTGTCTCTGTAAGTGTCAAAATATGGTGTTGACTCAGTACCTTCTGAGCAGTAGCATGTCACAGGCAATGAGACAAGGAAAGAAACCCGAGAACTGCATATTTTTTTTAGTGGTAACAGAATGGGCAGATGACTTTAATTTGACATTTTGGATCATTTCTGATAGCCAAGTACAAAAGAATTAAAAAGACAGGTTGCATAGCACTTTTTAATACCTTATACGTAACAGCAACTAGTAACAGTTCTGGAAGAAATTTACATTAATTCTTCAAGGGAATGATTAAAGAAAAAAAAAGGTAAGATAATCAATTTTAAATTGAAAGAGGATAGATTTAGATTAGATACAAGGAATAAATTCTTCACTGCAACAGGTTGCTCAGAGAAGCTGTGAAGGCCCAATCCCCTGAGCTATTCAAGGCCAAGTTGAATGGGGCCATGGATAGCAACCCTGCCCACAGCAGGGAGGTTGGAACTAGATTATCTTTAAGGTCACTTCCAATCTTATCTACTTTATAATTCTATGATTTGGCATAATCTGTCTTAATCAGTAGATTTTTACCTTAATCAAAGATTAAATTGAAACTTGACATATACAACGTAGTAGTAGGAATGTCGTAACTAATACTGTGAGAGAAAAAGAGAGGTGAGTGTAATATGGAGAGGTAATACCTTTTTGGCCCAACAGGCATAGCTGGAAGTGAAAAAAAAGCTACTGAAAATAAATTCATCACGTAGGGTCTGTCAAAACATGACACTTAAAGTTAAATACAGTTTTTTAAAAGTCTTAAATTATTCTGCTGGGACTAATAATTTAGTTGAATTAAAATGAAAATGTAGTCGAAATCTTTAGAGAAGATAAATGTTTTGTTAGATGTGTGACATAAAGAGATATCAGCACATGGGTGACAATATTGTAATGAGCTATAAAACCAGTATGTCTATCGAGTCAGTTTTTAGTATTTAATAGAAAAACAAATGTCAGTTTTCCAGATGTTCAGGAGTATGTGCTTTCCCTGAAAGGTCAGCTCAGAATTAGAGCTATACTTCAGGTGAAGAATGTTCTGCCAATAATGGATGTGCTTATCCTTCGTGTGGTTCAAAATTTCAGCTTGGTGTAAAAGAGTTGCTTATTTCCTTTTACTAGTTCTAGTGATTAGATAAAGTTTGCTTTATTGTATATTCATAAATATAGGGTCTGTAGATGCTGTAGTTCTACTGCGGGCAAACACCAGTTATTGTGGTTGTGGAAGGTATGTTAGTAAGTTTGGACATTACTACTTCAGAAAGATTATTCTTCTTGGCTGTCACTGGTTTAGCCAAATATGTTAATAATTTAGTCTGCTGATTTTTGGAGCCCACAGGACACAGCAGTCATCTAAGTGATCCAAAGAAGCAAAGCAAGAATCTGAACCTCAGTCTCCCTCAGTGGTGTAGTTGTGCTGTCTATTCCTCAGTATGAATTGCAGAGGTGGGGGGCTGGTCTTTTTTATTTCCCTTAATGGAGAAAAATGTTCTCCAGTGCAATTTTTGTTCCAATGTACTTTACCTTCCAAAAAAATTGTGACAAAACAAATTCTGAAATCTCTAAGACAATAACAAAAATTGAAGTTGTCATGTTCCAAACAACTCCAGTAGGTGCTTGTTGCCAATTTTGAAGAAGATGCTCATATTGCATAAGGAAATAATCTTACAGTGGAAAAATATCCAAAGATATGGCATTTGGGGAGGGGGGGGAGGGGTGTATTCTGAAGATTTCAGTGATGCACAGTTCACCAAACTGGAAACAATGAGGACCCAAACTATTGGCTTGTGCTAACCAGTCTTGATGCTGTTATGTTGTCCTGGGATTTTGGTCAATCTCAAAATCAACCTCAAAAAGAAGTTTCAGTACCACTTCATGAAAAAAAAATTAGACTAGTCTATTGTTATCAACCTCCATTTGGATATCAATTTCCTACATGATACTTCAAAGTGATACCTGAGTTCTGATTTATTTTTATAAATTAATGGTAAAACCATCATGCCAGCCTTAAAAATCTTTTTGTATTTGCTACAGCAAATTACTGTGGAAACTATTTAAACAAATAAATGTTTGAATAAAGATTTGGAATAAACTACTCAAAAAAATATATATATAATTAGATGAAGAGATTCTATCCAATTCACTTGTCACTAAATCTCTATCCTTCTCTGAAATTCTTCACTGCAGTTCTACAAAGGAATAAATGAAAAGTTGTTGTTCTCCCAATCAACCTACAGCAAGAATATTTTAAAAGTATCTCATCTGCTACATTCCAACCATATTCCCAACCATATTTAGCTGTTTTTATGGGGATCACGTGGTGGGAAGTGGGTTTTTTTGTGACACTGAAATAAGAGGATAGTAGGGTATGATTTGAACCCAATATAATTGTCTGTATATAAACTTGTCCCACTGAAATCAAATTCATAAAAGCATACTAATTTTAATTCCCTCAGTTAAGTGTAATCCTGCTTTCTGTAGCAAATCTTGCTTCTTTGAGGAAAATGACAGCTTAATAATAATCTACTATCTTACCATTCTGTAGACTTTCCCTCCAATTTTTTCCAAACAGTGTGAATGCCCTGTGCCTGATCACCACAGCCTGTCCTCTGTAAACTCTGTTCTTGACTGTTTTCCTTGGTAAAGGGCTCTCTGTTCTGTGTGCATGTGTGCATATTGAAGTCTGAATGCCAGACACTGGCAAGGAGTCCGCCAGTCACACAGTGGCATTATGTCTATTTGTCTTGATTTTAATGTTCCTGTTGCCTCCAGGGCTAATTAAAATGGAACATACTGATTGACTAAAGTGTTTTTTAAAGATATTCTGTTGTTAAAATGCATAAAAGTTTACTTTATAATGTATGCATTTTAACATTTAAAAAAAGAAGTATTATATGAATTATTTTTATTAAAAAAATTCAAGATTGCAGAAACTCATAAATGTCCGATGTCTTGAATATTCAAGAAAAATAAAAGTGTAGGAATGTATTTGATTTGTTAGAAATAAAAAATATAAAGCATCAAACAAGGTAAATCATAATAATGAACAGTTGTGATAGCAAAACCTCCATCTTGTTTATTTTGCTTTATTATTTTATAAAGTAGCTATATCTGCTAGCGGCTTCTGACATGAGAGAACAACCCAGTCCAGCAGTCCTTTCCCTGGGAACAATTCCAAAGGAAATTCCAGAACAGTGCTATAAAAATAAATAAGTATTATCAAAAATATAAACATAAAAAAATTCAAGCAAATGAATATGCCATGTGTAGACTTAGAGTGAAAAAACGCAATATAGAAGGCAAACTCCAGGCATGAAACCAGAAAAAGACAGGAAATGGTTGTGCAAGGAAACTAGATTTCCTTTCATCCCCTGCACTGCTGCGTGTATTCTTTATTTTATTTGAAATTCTTATTTAAAATAAATGGTTGGAAGTGTTGGAATGATAAGTTTGGTGATTTGTGGTCTAGAAATGGAAAAACTTAAGGCAAACAAACTCCTGGTAAATTACTCAAAGTGCAGGTCTGAGTTGGGACACTAAGGACACAAAAAGAAAGAAAGAGTTAGCAGACTATGAGTAAGTGTGATGCTTTAAGAAGCTTAGTACCAGCAGAGGTACCTGTCACTTTCTGTGCACAGTAGGAATGGGGACTTCTCTTGTGGAGAATCCACAGGAATGATGCTGTTAGTCTGTGTCTAAGGGCTGGTGCAGTGCAACTTGCAACGGACAATCTCAGAATATAATATGCATGCTCACCTTTTGTGTTTTAACCCAGCAGGCAGCTAAGAACCACACAGTTTGCTCATCCTTCTCTCCCAGTGAGATGGGGGAGAAAATTGAAAAACAAACAAACAAACAAAAAACACAGTGGTTCTCATAGACTGAGATAAAAACTATTTACTACGACAAAAAAGGAAGATGATATCACATGATATCTGTCCTGATTTCAGCTGGAATGAAGTTGGTGTTTCCTTCATAGTGTCTGATATGATGCTATATTTTTTGCTTTAGGAGAAAAGCAATGGCAGTAACACACCAGTGTTTTAGTTGTTGCTGAGCACAGCTGTACAGAGCCAATGACATTTCAGTTTCTCAGCTTATTGTACTGTCTTGGCAGTGAGAGGGGGCTGAGGTAGCACAAGAAGTCAGGATGGGACAGAACCAGGACAACTGACTTAAACTGGCCAGAGATATTTCATACCACATGACACCATGTGAAAAAAACTTGAAAAACAGTCGAGAAAAATGGGTAGCCACTGCTTGGGGACTAGCTGGGCATTGATCAGAGTAGTTGGTGAGCAATTTCTTGTGAATCACTTGTTTTATATATATATACAGTTATCATTACTATTATCCTTTTTCTCCTCTTCCATTTCTGTCTTAGTAAATAGTTTTTATTTCAAATAATGAGCTCTACTACTTTTTTTTATTCTCTCCCTCATCCCACTGGGAAAGAGGGGAATGAGTGAACAACTTCATGATGCTTAACTACCTTCCAGGTTAAACCGCAACAGTCCTTTTTTAGCTCCTAACTTGAGGCTTGAAATATTAACAGCAGATCTGACTGGAGTATGTTAATGCAAGGTTGCTGTGGGCTTTTTGGTAGTTTGATAACTGCTAGTCACAATGTTATTTTTTTTTTTTATTTTGTGTAGGGCTCTTTTAGAGTCTTTTATTGGAACTATATTATTTAGTGCCTTACTTGCTATTTATGTTTACTGTTGTGTTTCTTACCATCTCTAGGGGTTGGATTAAACTTGTCATTTTGCTGTGCTGTGTGGACTTGTCTTACAATATGATTAAATTTCTGGTCAGGAAACTTAATCTGGTGTTTGTGCTTAGCATTGCAATCATCTTTATGCTTTGGGAACCATATCTTGGAGACTGTTAGTAATTACATTCTTTCCTTTGTCTCCTCGGGGAACCAGGCTATGGGGGAGACAAGAGAGGATACTTTCCACTGTTTCCTCAGCCTCCATTTCCCTTTTCCTTCTTCCCTTAGACTAGATACAATAGCTCTTGAGAGTTTTGAATATCCTTGGGATATTCAAACCAGTATGTTCCTATTGCTGTGCCTCATGATTGTGTTTCAAGTTTTGTTTAAGATTAAATAATGATTTAAGAAAATCACCAGGACATCTGCTCCAAGGCTGTATGGTTATGAGTAGCAGGGAGTGTCTGATGGGGTAGGCAGGTGCCTAGAGGAGTGGGCACCCCCAGTGGTTTGGAATTTCACCCCTGAACAACTGGAGAATCCTGAAAAATTAGTAGAGTAGTTGGAAAAAGCGTGCTGCAACCCTGGCAATTCTAGAAAGGCACTGCAGTATGCTAGGGCCTGTTCCATGCCTACCAAGACCTCTATATCACTATTCAGCACCATCAAGAGGAAGGTTTGATGACAATGCAACAGGCACTGTGGCTACTCCAAGCGCTGCAACAGGTCCTGCAGTAGCTCCAATTCTTCTGATGGACCCTGTGGTTGCCCTAACCCTTGTGACAGGCCCTTTAGTTGCCCCGACACTCACTACAGACCCTGTGATCACTCCAATCCCTCTGACAAGACCTGCAGTTCAACCAGAGAGCCAACCAGTGCCAATATCATCTGCCCCTAAGGAGTGTTTCTGTGGAACTATATTTCTTGCTATATATGATCCCTGTTGCACTGTTTGCCATTCCTATCAAGTAACTCAGAAGAAAAAGAATTTTATGTGAGGTCCTGAGCTACAACAAGCCTTTGAACAAGCCTTTATTCTGCTCCTCATTCCAGACTTCCAGGGCTAGACTAAGGTTATCATTTTCCTGCATGGTATAACGCTGTGCAGGAAATTAATCTTATATTTGTATTTGGTATTGCAGTCATCTTCGTACTTTGACAATCATAAGAAAAAAAGGAAAATCCTGATGCAGCAAATACAGTAAGGGATACAAGAGTAATAAAATGTAAACTATACGTATTCATGTATTTACATTTGAGACAGCCATTGAGACTTCTTTGTCTCTGTACTGTCCTTACAGCTTCAGGAGCAACTGCATAAAGGAACCAGAAGAAACGTGATACTAGGCTTGGAGGACTTTTTTAAGGAGAGTGGGGAGTAGAAGCTGCGACACTAACACTGCTACAATGGCATTTCAGGAGAAAAAAAAAATAATTCAATTTCCAAAAATAACTTAGAAACATATTTATTCTCTAACTAAGAAGGAAAAGGCAAAACTAGGCATTAGTAAAATAGCTATTATGAATGGAGTTAGTGGGTAAAGGAATTGATTCCTGAGGAACTGATAGGCTGCAGTAATTCAAAACCAGATATATGAAGCTATTAGAGTGATTAAAGAGTAAGATACTGAATAGTCTCATGATGTGGCAGGAATCATATTGTTTTATTGAAAAAGTGTTTGGGTTTTTCTCAGGACTACCTCTGACATTTTTTTCTAGCTGTGATGCCATAAAGTACGGTTCTTTGGAAAGACTTAAATCAGTTTTATGTGCGTATTTCTGTAGAATCAATTAAGCTGTACATCAGTTCCCTCATAGCTAACATAACAGAAAAGATCTGCCTATAGGAGAAAAAGGATACCTATTTTCTGCAGCTTTTTTCAATTGCTAATTAAATTGTGAAGCACAGAATTTAAATTCATGGAATCATAGAACCTAGAGATAGAAAAGAGCTGCTGAGGTCACTTGTTCTCATGCCCTTCTTCCAAGTGCTCTGTCTAGCACTTCTTAGCCAATTTGAAATGCTCTCTAGTTGCCTAATGCTTTTAAGAGACCCCAGTTTGGTTTATGCACAGTAGAAAATTATAACTTTTCTCTACAGACAGACAGTTTGCCTCATTAGAACAGTTGTGTAATTAATTTCATTTACCAATTACATGTCTTTGTTAACACGCAGCTTGTTTTCCCCAGACAATGTGGTAGACATTCAGCTAGCTCAGTGCTTCTGAAGGAGGCAGTGAATTTGGAGGATTTCTCTAAAGTATTTTTCTGGTCCTCTCTTTTACAGGGACACATGGGGTTTAGCAGGGGAGAGGGACAGACTGGTGAGCTGAATTTCTTGGAAAGTGCAAAGTGTGCCCTGGGAGGTGTGAGAACTGAGATGGTGTCTTGTTTTATGCTGGGATAGAGTTAACTTTCTTGGTAGAGGTTTGTATTGTACTGTATTTTAGATTTAGGATGACAATAGTGATGCTAAAACACCAATGCTTTAGTTGATGTAGGGCAGTGCCCACACAGAGCTTTTCAGCTTCTCACATTGCCCTGCCAGCAAGGAGTTGGAACTGTGTAAGGAGTTGGGAGGTGACAGAACCAGGATAACTTACCCAAATGGACTAAGGCGATATCCCATGCCATATGATATCATGCTCAGCAACAAAAGTAGGGTAAGGAAGGAGAAAGAGGAGACATACGGAGTGATGGTATTTGTCCTCTCAGAAAACTTCTATGCAAGATGAGCCCTGTCTCCCTGGAAGTGGCTGCATATCTGCCTGGTGTTGGTAAGCAGCAAATGAATTCCTTGCTTTGCTTTGCTTGAGCATGCAGCTTTTGTTTTACCTAGTAAACTGTCTCTATCTCAACCCACAAGTTCTCAGTTATGTTTCTGATTCTCTCCACCATCTCAGTTGAGGAGACTGAGCAATCTGCTCTGTGGTACTTGGATTCCTGCTAGTATTAAACCACAGCTGGTGGCTGTCAGTTGTCAGTTTCAGGGTGGAGAAAAATGCTGTCTGAATAAGGAAACTGTTCTTTAACACAGCAGATGTAAATTTCATATCTTCCTGGAAAATTCTTTCTTTCTTTTCTAGACTAAGCTTGAAAAGCCTTTGCTTGTGTACTCCTCCCATACTCCTAAGGCTTGGATCTGAAACAGTCTCTCCAAGGGCTCCACCATTCCTTCCAGGGCTTTCCAGAATGCATTTCCTCTGGGACTGGAGAGTGTCTTGTCCAAAAAAATTTAAGTGTTTATCAAGCTTTTTTTTCAAATACATATAAATCTTCTGTTTGAAACACAAGCAAAAAATATAAAACTGGACTTTCCCTAGGGATAAATTGCAATAGTCTGCAGCTGAATTTCTTTTGAAATAACTGGTACTGCCCACAGTCAGAAATAGGTCATTGAACCAGGATGGTTACAAATCTGATCTGAGCTGATAAAAATCTGAAGGATCTAAATCTGATCAAGGATTCACATGGCTTGTCATGAATCTTGGCTCACCAGTCTCTTGGCAAGGCTTCTGTTTTTCAAGTGATTTTCAAAACCTAGTTCTTATATGGCCTAAATAAATGTTTCTGGTGACACACATAAGTGAGAATTCTGTGTAACACCAGGGTCTCATCTCCACCACCGAGTGCCCAACAGCGACTTCTAAACTGGTTCTGACAAATGAGCCTCTAGAGCCGGAGGAAGTTAGAAATGTCGGCAGAGCAGCACCCCAGTATGATAAATCTTGTAGCAAGGCACGTGCTGTAGGAATGGTACTGTGCTGTACTACTGACAGTACACAGCTTTCAGGGCTGAGCTGGCTTCTCCTCCCAGCAGTGTGTGGTGACATGTACATGCAGCAGTACTCTTAGAGCTCGCACCAGTATTTCTGTGTATCTCCCATGCATCACCAAGAATTATGGAGTGTCTGATGGCCTGTTGTGTTTGGATGAGCATTTCACAACATGTTTCAGGTGCTTAAAAACTTCTCTTGGTTTCTGCCCTGTCTCAGTATTCAAAGAGACATGGACATACTCAAGAGAGTGAGATGAATGGTTATGAAGCTGGTTAAGGGATTGGAGTGTCTTTTGTATGAGAAAAAGCTGAGAGAGCTGGGATTGTTCAGCCCAGAAAATAAAGGATGCTGCGGGGGGGATCTTATATATAAATACCTCAAAGGATGTTCAAAGAAGATGGAACCGGGTTATTTTCAGGAGTTCCCAGTGCCCAAGACAAGAGACAGTGGGCACAGGAGGTTCCCTCTGACCATAAGGAAGCACTTCTGTGCTGTGTGGGTGACTGAGCACTGACACAGGTTGCCCAGAGAGGTTGTGGGTTCTCCTCCATTAGAAGCTGCCTGGACATGGACATAGGTGTCCTACTCTGGGTGTCTCTGCTTCAGCAGGGGTTGGACCAGATGGATCCAGAGGTCCCTCCTAGCTTCAGTCATGCTGTGATTCTGAGACTCAGAGAACCCAGTATGTTGGCAGACACATTTCATAAACACTTTCTATTGGCTACAAATGACCTAAATATGGATCCATTCTGTTTCTACTTCTTTTCAGTTTCAGCCAAAAGAGTGTTAATATCACACCACTCTTTTGATTGTTGCTGAGAGATGGAAGTGTGCCCAAGGCCAGGCTGAGCTACTTGGTGCAGAAAATTCAGTGCTGTTATGGCACAGCAACAGTGGGCATGAGAGAGCTGGGACAGCTGGCCTAAATTAGGCAAGGGGTTATTCCATACCACGAGACATCATGCAGAAAGCCATAAAGCTGTGGGGAGTTGGCTGAAGGGCAGTTGCTGTTTGTGGGTTGCTGAATGAAGGTGATGTTAGCCTGTGTTACTAGCAGGCAGTTGCAGTGTTATCTGGGTATCAGTCGATGGGTAGTAAGTGATTGCATTGCAGATCTATATACATACATATTGTTATCATTGCATATTTGATTCTATTTTCCTCTTCTGTCTTGGTAAATAGTTTTTGTCTCAATCCACAAGATCTATTTTGTTTGCAGTTCTTTTCCCCATCCCACTTGGAAGGGAGGAGTGATGAAATGACTGTGGTGTTCAGCTGCCTGCTGTTTTAATCAATAATAGTCCTTTTGGAGCACAATGTGGGGCTTAAACAATTGAAATAATGACAGATCTGAGCAGAGTGTGTTAACACAAAACTGTTAAGTCTCATAGTAGTTTAATAGTTGTTAGTCACAATGTTATTCAATTTTCAGAGATCTGAAAAAATTCTGAAATATTTGGAGAAGATTTGCTCTCTTGAGAGAGGCACAAATAATTGCAGTATTCTGGGGCTTGGAAGATGCCTTCTGAACCCTGTTCAGTACTGTTCAGCTCCATAAGGGGAAAGATTTGATGACAATGCAACAGGTCCTCTGGTTACTCCAACCCCTGCAGAAGATCCTGTAGTTGGTCCACACCCTGCAACAAACTATGCAGTTCAATAAGAGAACTGATCTGTGCCAGTATCTGTTGCCCCTATACACAGGAAGAAAAAAAGCTGTGAAAGTCAGCCTATTTAGTAAGGACAGAAATTCCTAGTATAACAAGCATGGAAGGAGAGGATGTGGATGAAGCAGGGCCATCACAAGGATGGGAGGGAGAAGAATCAAAACTGACTCCTAACTCTGAGCTGCGAGATATGTGAAAAGACTTCCTTCAGCTGTCATTCAGATGAGCATATTGTTGCCTGGTTGCTCCAGTGCTGGGATAAAGGGGCCAGTAACCTGGACTTAATAGACAGCAAAGTGAGGCAGCTGGGATCCCTCTCTAGGGAAGGGGGCATTGACAAAGCAATTGGAAAAGGGACACAAGTTTTCACCCTATGGAGGCAACTCTTGTCAACCATGAAGGAAAGATATCCCTTCAAGTATGCTTCCAGGGCAAATAGACCACCATTGAGAAGGTATCTGGTACCTGAGGGAAGTAGCTATGCTGGAGATGATGCATAATATTGACTTGGATGATGATGCCCTGAGACTGGCATGCCAAGATCCAGATGACTTCAGGTGCCCAAAGTCTATGTGGTGAAATTTGTAGAGAGCACACCATGGGCAAATGACAGCACCCTGGCAGCAGTGGTCTGGAAAGATAATGAAAACTCAATTGTGGATGAAGTGACTAGCCTCAACATTTCAAAGAAATGATTCATTTAATTGATTTATTAGCTTCAATTCCTATTATACTGTGTTATCTCACTTTCCGCTATCATATTTAGTAAATTAATTATCTCCCTTAGCTCATTGCTGCTGTTTTCCTTCTCTGGACCCATCTCCCTATCTTACTCCTTCTCCCTTTCCCAAGGCATGTGTCTATGTGTCCCTTCGCCCCATTAATTATGGAACCAGGCTGAACCAGGCCAGAACCATGACATACCTCTGTGACCATGAAGAGGATATAAGCAAGTGGAATGGAAAATCCACCTTGAGCCCAGAGGCATGGGTACAAGAGTTGCAAGGAAAACAATCAAAAAAGGGGGTCCAGGAAAATGGTTGTTCTAGTTCCCAATAAGCAGTCCCCCAGTACAGAGAAAATGGTCTAATCCTATTTCTGAGGTTGACAATGAGCCTTTTGTTTCATGTTCATGAGAAGTGAGTAATGAATACAATAACCAGAACTGGAGGGGTCCTGCCTCCATCTGAGTAGAGGAAAATGACAGTTGGGTTTATCAGGCTGTATGGATTTGATGGCCTGGCACATCGGTACAACATGAGTATAAGGCTCTGATGGACACTGATGCACAGTGTACTGTAACGCCATCAAGTTATAAAGGAGGAAAACCTATCTTATCTGATGGGGAATCCCAAGAGTTAACTGCATTGGAGGCCAAAATGATCTTACTTGGAAATGAGTGGCAAAAGTACTCCAGTGTGACTAACCCAGAGGCTCCATGCATCCTTGGTATAGATTATTGCAGGAGAACCCTCAAGGACCCAAAAGGTGGGTTTTCAGTATAGCTCCTTTGGAGATGGAGGACATTAAGCAGCTAGTGGGATCAATCAAGGCAGAAGAACAGCAGGTGCTAATCAGTACCACAACAGTGCACTGGCAGCAACAGTGTACCAACTGAAGCTCCCTAATTCACATCCATTAGCTGATTCATAAACAGAAGAACAAAAAAGTAATCATCAAGACTTGTTACCTTCCAGTAGTCTTGTATGGCCAGTGCAAAAGTACAGTTGAGAGTGGAAGCTAACAGCGGACTATTGTGGCCTGAATGAAGTCATGTCATTGCTGAGTGTTCCCATGCAGGACATGCCAGAACTTCAATACAAACTGGAGTCAAAGGCAGCTAAGCGGTACACCACAATTTATTTTACTAACATGTTTTCCTCAATCCCTTTGGCAGCAGAATGTGGGCCACAGTCTGTTTTCACTTGGAGGGGTCTCCAGTATACCTGGAATTGACTGCCTCAGGGGTGGAAACACAGCTCTACCATTTGCTGTGGGCAGATCCAGACTGCACTGCAACAGGAGGAAGCTCCTGAACACCTGCAATACATTGTGTGGGGCAACACAGCAAAGGAAGTTTTTGAGAAAAAGAAGAAAATAATCCAAATCCTTCTGAAAGCCAGTCTTTCCATAAAGCAAAGTAAGGTCAAGGGACCTGCATGGGAAATCCAGTTTTTAGAAATACAAAGGCAAGACGAACATCATCAGATCCCTAGGTATGTCATCAATAAAATAGCTGCTATGTTCACCCCAACTAGCAGTCCAGACTTAGTTAAGTTTTCAACAGGGATGAGAGTTGTCATCATACAATAGGCACCTCCACACCAGTATGACACATAGGTGTCTATACTAAATCCCCTAGTGGCCTCAGAGGCCATGGTGGCCAACTTGGGGGAAACAGAGCACCTGAGGGCCAGGCACAATATTAGGACATTGTAAGGGGCTGAGGTCCTCCCCATATCCAAAACTAGGAGGCCCACCCCCCAGAAATCTTGACTGGGACCCGTATGGGTATCCCCCCCAAAAAAGTTCAATAATTTAATCTGGGCTGGAATTCAACTTGCAGAAATTGATTGCCAGCCCAATCATGTTCTCCTCCAGCTATGGAAGCAGCTGGAAGAGAACAAAAAATTTCAAAGCTCCCCCAAAAAATCAGGAGTAAGAATTATTGAACAAGTACCAATGAGAACATGGAACTTGGAAGATTTCATAGTTCCTAACAAAAGGAAAACATCTCCTCAAGTGACCCAGGCCACTATGCCCAAGCCACCAGAGGAAAAAGAATGGGTGACTGCGCAGTTAATTGCGTGATGGGAATGCCAGCCCCCATGCACCTGGGGCTCCCAGAGGGAACCTGAGATCCTGTGTTGAATTAACTACTTTTTGGTACCAGAACATTCAGTGAGTGATGGCATTAGTAGACACAGGTGCAGAAACCTTGATTATTTATGGCAATTCAACTAAATTCTATAGAAATAGGATGATGATTGATGGGTTTGGGGGACAGACCATCCCTGTAACCCAGACATGGTTGAAGTTGGGGGTTGGGCATCTCCCACCTTGGGAGTACAAGGTGTCTATTACCCAAGTCCCAGAGTATATACTGGGCACAGAAATACTATGGGGTCTGACTCTCCAGTCAACTGTGGGAGAGTTCAGACTAAAAGAGAGATGTATTAGCTTCCAGGCAGTGCAAATGATATTAAGAGGGTATGCAAAACATGAGCCTATTTTCCTGCCAGAGCTGCACCGAATTACTAATACTAAACAGTATAGACTCTTGTGGGGGTAAGAGGAAATCTCCAAAGTGGTGCAGGAACTAGAAAAAGTAGGAATCGTAAGACCTGCACATAGCCCATATAATTCCCCATATGGCCAATACAAAAGACAGCACATGGAGAATCGAAGTGGATTGCAGAGGATTAAATAAGGTCACGCTGCCCATTCATGCAGCCATACCCAATATTGCTTCCCTGATGGACACGCTGAGTAGGGAGATAGAAACCTACCATTGTGTCCTAGACTTGGCAAATGCATTCTTCAGTATTCCCATCCATGAAGAATCATGAGACCAGTTTGCATTTACATGTGGAGGCAGGTGTCTTGCTCCAATTAATAGGAGGGAGAGGAGGTTCTTTTAATATATGTATACCTGACAGTGAGATTAAGACACAACTGGTCAAATTCTAGCCCGACCGGTGTATTACAAATCCTAGTCATTTAGGGAGATGGGGAAGGGAAGACGGGCAATAGAAAAGAGATAGGAAATAAAAGCAAGAGGTCTTTGTAGGAAGCCAGAGAGATAGTCACCACCGTGGGTCCAAAGTTATTCGTAGTGCAGACGCTGATCTTCAGTAGCGATGGGTCGTCAGGGGGGATGGGGGGTGGAGGGATTGTGTTGTTCAGTTGGCGACGACGACAACGACTACAGCAACGACGTTTTCCAACAATAGTAGTGGTCGAGTCAGCTCCTTTTGGAGTGACAGCTTCCGGCTTTTTAATCTCAGCAGGAACTCCTTTGTTCCCGTCTTCCAGGCCTTGCAAATTTTAAGTCAGCAGGTAAGAGGAAGCAAGGAGATGCCAGTTGTATCCTGTTTTCACAGGACACAATGGTATCATTTCCCAATCTCCCCTATCAAGCTGGAGTCCTTTGCTCCCAGGCCCAGTCTTCAGCAAATTAACGCTCCTGAGCACTCCCTTTCAAAGGCAAACAGCTCCAAAGAAACGCTTTCAAATGTAAAACTGTCCACAAAGTGATGTTGATTGCCACCCGGTGACACCCACCACTCGCCTCCTGCAGAAGTCAGTCTTATTGCAAAAAATGTCTCAGAAAGCAAGCTTTGAGCCAGTAAAAAGAAGGGTTCAGACAACAGGCAGCGGACCTTTCAGGTTCTGCCGCAAGGGTACGTGCACTCACCCGTATATTGTCATAACTTAGTGGACCATGACCTAGCAGATTGTAATAAACTCATCATCAAACTGCACCAGTATATTGATGATCTCATGTTGACATCTTACTAGAGGCACTAGGAAAGGCTGTAGATTCATTGACTACCAATCTACAAGAGAAAGGATGGACCATAAACCCAAAGAAGGTGCAAGGGCCAGGACTGCTGGTGAAATTCCTGGGTGTAGTTTGGTCTTCGGAAAGACCAAAATACTACCCACTGCAGTAATAGGCAAGGTTCAGGCATTCTCAGTCCCTACCGCACTGAGGCAGCTGCAAGATGTCCAATCCAGGGGAGCTCACGTGCATGCCAGGATCCACCCCTTCCCAGACGTCATTTAAAAGGGTTGGCAGTGGACATGAAGGCATCTCTCTTTAGAGATCCCTGTGTACGAGGTCTTCTGAAGGTAAGAAGCTTCTTTCCCTTATTTCTGTGCCCACTACTGTTGCCTATGAGCGAATCCTCACTTGTTGCGGTCTAGGATCTTGCTACTCTGCTGTCACTGTTGCACTTTCCATTGCATTACAACATTTAAGTATTTTTCCTTGTTTTCTGTATCCGGGATTCTGGTTCCATCTTGACTCTTTCTTCCCTTTCTGGAATACATTTTTTTTCCAAATTGTAAAGTTGTGGAGTGAGATCCTGCCTATTCAGTAGCCTCACAATACCATATATTGCTCTGGTAATCAATAACGTGAATGATTCATACTGTTGTTGTCCAGCGCTACTTAAAATAGCAAAAGTCAGATGCTCTAGAATCAATGGCAGATGGATTTCTTCTGCCTGACAAATTAGAAATCATATCTGATTTAGTTCTGGGGATACTAATTCTTACTCCTTGGAACTAGCAGATAAAATTCCTTTCAGCATGTTAATGCAAAACCATAACGGATTTCTGATCACCAAGGTTTTCAAATACACGATAACAGTTCTTTAAATGAAATGTTATGACAGTGGTTACTGAGAGCATTATTCCATGAATAAATTATAGCACCCAGCACTTCCTTTGGCCTGCACAGTTCTCACTCCTTTTATACTACAGAATATGTTCTAGTCTTGGTCAGGAAATGTTCAAGACACTCAGAATGATGAGGTGATAAAGATGATGTATATACACATACTTGTACAACCATTTACCTCAATTAAATGTTCTATGATTATTGCAAGACAGTCCTAATTGTCTCCGAGGAATTCTGTAGAAGTTGGCAGAGAAACTGAAAACATGGTAGGAAAAAAAATGAAAAAGCAGATCTTATGAACTAGTCACAGCAAAAGTGAAGTTTAAATAAGAAAAATAACCATCTAGCATGCTTGCTGCAGATGCCACATTTCCTGAGAATCAAGGTCAAATGTTACTCTTATTTACAACCACAGAGAGGTCATGTTTCACAGTCTATAATTAAAGAGATTATTTTCTCCAAACTTCTTAGCATATCACTTTCACAGAACTGATTGTTCTTATTTACTTACTCATTGCCTGCTAAATACTTTGAGAAGTTTTTTTTCCTGTGTGCTGTCTATGCCCCAGTTCTGAAGTTTTGAAAAAGACTGGCTTTAAGTCCGATTTGTCTAAGCCAGGGTTTTACACCTCATTTTGAATAGCTTTCACCAGTGAAAAAAAAAGTGACTCATCTTCTAAAACAGAAAAAAAAAGTAACATTTGTTCTTTCCTCATATGGGTAGTCTGGATCCATTTAGCCCACTGCATTTTTTCTAGTTCATATCTCAAATGAAAGGAGATCATTTGCATGTATCAAAATTTTTGAGAAATGCTCTGAAAGGCAGCAAAACAAAGTAGGAAGAGCTGGAATCACTGCAGTGATGAGCTGCAGTTATAGCTCTATGGAGCAGAATACTTTGTTACTTCTGTTGCTTTTTTTTTTTTTTTTTCCCTCCCCCAGATCCAGACCTCAGTGCTTTAGAGCTTGCTCCCAGATGTGAAAGACCCAAGCTGAATTTCATCCTTTGCCCTACAGGGTTTGACCCTAGTCTGCTACTTCCCAGCAGAACGTCTTAATCATCCAACTGTGTAGAGTTTTTCAAAGACATGGCAAAGCTTCGCCAGTAAAGAACCAAAGATTCACTGAGCCCAGCAAGGTATATACATATGTAGAGCATGACTTTTTACGTTGTTAGTCTGTTTACTGTTTAAATTCTACTTTAGACAAAATGCATAAACTGTGAGCTCTCCTTTCCGAAGAAACTTATAGTTGGCAAGACTGACCTTCATCTCCTTCCCTCTGAAGGTATGAACCAGAGTGAAAGGACTACTGTAGGTAGTCCTTTGAAGCCTTGTCTACCTAAAAACTGAAACAATTATTTTACAGACTGGTGATTAAGGTACTCTCGCAGAAAGTAAACAATGGTATTTGAACGCCCTCAGGCAGAGGCTACAATTGAACCTGGATATTTCCATTCCTAGATAAGGTCTCTGATCACTGAGATACTAAATGGAAAGGGACACAAGGTAATGCTTTAACTGCATATTCATCTTCCTGCTATTCTTTCACAGGAAAATGTGGCACATCACTAGGTTTGAATGAAAAGATTCTGTGCCGTGTTCAAGCCAGAGCAAATGCACATTCATACCTATTCTTCCTGTGAAGTCTCACGTCTTTTAAGTAGAGCATCTTCTGCGTCACTAATGTCAATTTTGCACTAGTATGACTTACAACTTACCTCTTCCTGGGGTTTTTCCTTACAAGCTAGTTTAGATGGTGCCCCACCCAAATGGGCTTTGAAATGAAGGGATCCTACATTGTAGCAATGAAATCCTTTTAAGTATATTGTCTAAGGAATCTAAGTCACATTAAATGATTATGGTTCCCATCTGAAAGAGCTGATGCACCTGCATGTTAGATCCTGCAGTGCTGACAGTGATAAATTCTAAGTCCTCTTTAAAGGCAAGGCACAACCTCTGTTTTAACTCATCTTGAAAAAGAACATACAGTGCAGATATATATGGAAAAGGGGGGGAGGGGGGGGGGGGAAAGGAAAGCACCCAGATACTGCAGTAATACAAGGGTCTAAATGATAGAGATCATTGAAGATTTTCAATATGGCTTAATAATTAATTCAGACCAGTTTACTAAGTATCTCCTTCCTGCAAATTATTTGAAAACTGTATGAATTTTGCCTGAGTTAGTCAGATATGTTCATCTTGAATCAATGCACAGGGATATATATTGTACTGCTCTCTAGACATGGAGACAAATATACGCTATAAGAAGCATCTTTTATTAAGTTTTGCTTTTCTGCAATTAACAGTTTTGCAGTGTTCAACACTAACTGATGAAAGAAACCTTCCTTGTGGAATATACTTTGTTGTGGAGTTTTAAAATCTTGACTCTATTTACTGTACTCTTTTTCGTAATAATTGAATTGATTTTCCTCATTATAATTCTGTTAAAATATCCCTTCTCTTAACATATTTCTGTGATGTAGCAGTTTTGCCATATTAACCAGCATAACTCTCTGAATTGTAAAAGACATATTGTCTCTCACTGCACTGATAGTTTTCCAGATGATGTAATTTCTCAAGAACTGAGTTCATGTCACAATGCAAAAATGTTGCTCTGTTATTAAGTGCTACTTCCTCAGAACAGTCTCAAATTCCTCCAGTGGGAAGTAAACAGATATTTCTCATGAATACTCCCATATTTTCTTTAGTAAGCCTTGAATGCTGTTTCAGATATCTCACAACATTCAAAAACTGTTTGGATCTGCTGTCTAGAAACAGCAAGTGTTTCACTCTGCTTAGCATGAGGACATAGTCCGTGATGTGTGCAAGGTAAAGGAACATGTTATATCTTAGAAGAAAATATTCATTGCAGCATAATAGGATTTTAAATTCCTGTTCCTTTAAAACATTTGAAGAATACTATTTTCCGTCTTTCAGCTAACAGGACAGGGGAACCATTAAAGCTTTAGAGTTTCCAGGAAAAATATTTTAGTACTGTGAGAATGTATCAAAAGACTATGAAACTGAGATAAATAATGTGTAGGCTGTATAAATTATTTTAGGCTTTTTTTTTTTAATTTTAAAAAATAATTTATTTTGCCAAGATGCATTTGTGAAAGTAAAAAATTTGTCAAAGTATGCTGTATTACAGCAAGTTTGTCTTTACTACTTCTTTGGTTTTTAGATTTAGCCTTATGTATCATTTTATGCCGCTGAAGTCTTATGTTTTTTACAGACTGCTTGAATTTGTGCTCCATATTTAAATGATTAGATCTGTTTACATGGGATTGGAAAGGATATATTCTTGGACATAACAACAAAATAAAGTCTTGAATACAATCATATAGAAAAATAAGCTTCAGTTGTCTTTCAGTCTTGTCACATACAAGCAATAAATGAGTAAAAGGGATTTCCTGGAAAACATCAGTAAACACTTCATTTAAAATGAAGAAAAATATCTAGCAAGCAGAGGGAATCATTCAGACCGTCCTACTATGATATGCAGTTTGCTATGATTACAAATTCTCTTTTTATTAAATAAATCAGCAGTTACTATCCTTCCAGGAAAGTGACCTTATTGCTCCGGTACTGCTGTAAAGGGCAAAACATAATGACTCAGTTAGATTGTAGAAAGGGGTGCATTCTGAAGTCACTTGAACCTGAAAGTGGCAAGCATTAAAAGCAGGACTGAAGACATTACAACAAAATAATTTTTTGGCCCATTTGCAAGAACGAAAATTTCACTTCATTAACTTTCATGGGATTTAGTAAGGTGGACACAGAATGTAGATGAGACTCTACTTTAGTGCTCAGGTTTATAGAAAGATGGGGTTTAAAACTTACTACATCTGCTAGGTGACTGAACTGAAAACTCAGTTGCTGAGTGTTTCCAGAACTAAACTTGGGGATTTTTGAGCTAATTGAAGATCTGTTTAACAAACATTGCTTGGAAGCTCTGTATAATGTCTTCAAGCCAGAGCAGCTGAACATGTGTGACTGATTTCAAAGAGGGGGAAGGAGGGAGAAGGAGATGAAGGAATCCAGACGGTATTACAGCTGCTCCTCATTAACCTCACCAAACAACAAATGGAAAACCAACAAACGAGTACATTCCAGCAGAAATTTGAAATGGAAGTGCTAATAGGAAGCCTAGACAGACTGGTTCTGGCAAGTTGAGAGAGTATTGTTAGGGAAAGCACTGAAAGTGTAAAAACTCAACATGAAGGGACTTTCTTCTCTTTCCTGCTTCCTCCCAACCACTTGCCCTCTGTAGTAGTTATTTCATCTATGAGAATTTGATTGCTGGGATGCACTCAGTTTCAAGCACACAAGGGAGTGGGAACATGCAGAACCTAGTAGTAGGAGAAAAGCTAAGAATCTAAGTAATGTAAGGAAACACTTTATGTTGCAGTGGGGAAGAACAAGTATACAAGTGAAAGAAAAAAAATACATCAGAGAAATAATAGTAGGTCAGATTCACTCTGGTGGAGATGCAGGCCAAGTAGATGGGAAGGCACTGTTCCCTGGTGGATTGTCTTAGTATGTAGATTACGGGAAACAATGAGACTTATGCTCTGGCTCATCAGTGGCAGCAAAAACTAGTTTGCCATGTGGTGTGGTTAACTCCATGTGAACTTAATCAGTGGGATGTTAAGAAGACCATTCAGACACAAGGAACATAGCTGGAGACAAATGGTACTACAGTAAATTTCATACAAGAGCTGTCAACAGGCTTGAATCTCATTTAAACTACATTCATTTTTTTCTCTGCTAAATAGTCTGTGCCTGCAAATACAAATCTGTACAGATCCATAAGGCTGATCTTTAAACTACATGGGCATGGGATACAAAGAGGAAGGACATGGACTGGTCATGTAATGTAGAGCTTGGAAGCAGTCACCAAGGAATGTGCCAGCCAAAGGAACACCTTCCACTGCATTTATTAAGAGAAGTCATGGTCGTTCCAGACAGTTTTCTTCCTGCAATCAGAGCACGCAAGGATACATCAGTGTCACTTTACTTCATAGCACCTGCCCATACAGACTTCCTTAAGGACAGAGTCTGCTCATTCAAATCCCTCTTACAAGCTTGTTAAGGTCCTGATAGAAGTCTTGCATCACCTGAAAACTTGCTGCCAGTATTCTCTTGGATGCAAATCAGCCTACAGGGTTAAAAGGCACACTTCTCAGGCTTGATGGTTTGGGAAACAAGCTTTGGGTTTGTAATAAAGTGAGACTGTTTTCTGTTCCTGCCTGTAAACATTCCATAGGAAATTGAGGTAGTTTTCACTGGAGTCAAGGAAATGATCATTAACCAAGGAAAAGTTGCTATTACTATGAAAAATGGAAAACTGCTGCTTTATGGCACATGCATTGAAAAGTACACTTTTATCCAGGGGATTGGAATTACACCCTTTTCACAGAGAACAGCTGCATGTGCTGGTGGGAATGGCACAGTTTTGGCCTGGATCCAATTTGATAATACAGAAAGATAGTGATTTTTGTTAGCTTTGTTTTGCTTTCTTTGAATGCTTTCAACAAAAATTCATTGACTGGACTATCAGCCTTGCAAGGTGCTGAGTATTCTGGCTCTGATCCAGCACAGCACTTAAGCACATGCTTAACTTTGAGGACCTAATTGCCAGTTTCACTGGGACTACTGAGATGCTTAAAGTTAAGCAGATGATTAAAGCCACTGATGCAAGAATGCTTAGCCCTTTGTAGGATTAACACTAGCTATATGCTATACAAATTATCTTTTATTCTGTCTTGAATGACTAGGACAGACATTTGAAGAAAAAAAGCACCATGCTTTAAAATAAACATTCTTCTGATCACAGAGGTAGTGCACGCAGTATTAACACTGCCGTCACGTTTTATGAACAACACTTTAGCTGCACAAATTATACAGTTCACATCTCTTGAAGCACGTCTTCAAGAGACGTTATCTGCCACATTGGCTGTTTGCTGATCCAGCATAGTGGTATTTACAGGACCTATGTCTGTCCCGAACACTGTGCACCTCTATATACAAAATCACCCCATGAGTGCTGAGCAAACTGCTGTCTGGCTGGTACAATGCAGTATCACACAGAGACACTGACCTGCAATGTAGCGCTAAGATATGCTGGTGGTGTGATGATCGTGTTCCAGGCTTGAGCTTTGCTTGTCCCTATCTTTAATGACCAGCTGGGTGAAATAATCTATCCTATCAAATCCAGCTGATGCCTAGGCAGAGTATAAGAAATGGCCAAGAGTACAGTGATGTTCCTTCAGATCTGGGCAACATCTGGCCAGGAGATCTTCTGGATACAGAAGTACTGTTAGCTCAAAGCAGGTCCACAGGACTTCTACCTGCAGCTGCTTTCTGCAGTATGGTCTGTATGCTACTGGACAAAAACATCAATCTGAAAGATAACTTCTTAAGACCAATGTGGTATTAAGAAGCAGGCACTATTTTATTACAACTCCAGATGCATGAGGGTTCATTGCACATAAAAGTGCATGCCTAGCAAAAAAGATCTTCAGCTTATATACATTACTTGTGTTGCATATGTAAAGATTTTCCCGGGCAGTACATACATATTCAATGTTTCCTCTGAAATCATTAACATAGAGTTCCGCCTCCTTGTACATGCTCAGTCTTTTTGTGGTGGTGGTCCTGGTACCCCCAGTGGTAATCTCAGTGTGTTCTTTAGTAGAACTCTTTGGTTTTTTTTTTACCTAATTAGGAACAGAAACTTCCTTTGTGGGATGCTTTGCTGGCTACAGCCCCAAAAGACTAGTTATTACTGGTTCTTATCTTTGGAGCTGCCTTGTGGATCAGTTTTGCTATGTAGGCAGGAATTTTCTGCAAACAATATAATGGTTGTTACTGCAAAAGGACTGATCAAGAAACTAATACTCAAGTTGGAGTGTTAGAAAGTATGCATTCTTTAATATCAGCGCTAAATGTGTGGGGGATACTCTTCTCCTATCACGCATACCCTGCACAAAAATGTCTTCAGTTTACATATACTCATTCAGAGGCCTTCTGGGAGGTACATATATATTCCATACAAGGACCTGTGGAACCCTCCTTATCTATAAGAAGTTTCAGGAACCTCCCTTATCTATTTAAATACAAAGACACGGACCCTTCCCATTATCTGAACAAAAGACAAGGTTATCCATTAAGGGACTTAACAAGCTGCAACTTGTATCACTGTTATCTAAAACGGTCTCAATGCTCCACAAGAAGTAGTATCAGCAACTGGCAGTGTGGTGTTTTCCATAGCAGGCCTACATAGTGGAGCATTGGAAATGTAAATGGTTGCAGGCATTTTTCTCCATAATGCTCCCAGTTTTGGTAACACAGGCAGAGTTGGAACATGGCAGCAGTAGTTGCAAAGTATCAAAGTAAAATGTAGTAGAAGGAACAGCTTTTGCATGTTGTTGAAATGTAGTCTGTAGGCTGAATCAATGATCCACTTATGTTCACAACTAAAATGAAACAGTCTTAAAAGGTATATAAAAACAAAATCTTAAATTAATCATATCTTTTGCAGTTTTTCTTCTTGTCCTCTCTTTTTGCATAATACAGTCAAGCCTTAGCCATTTATCCATTTTGGCTTTAGTTTCTCCTTTCAAGGTTAAATTGTGGTGGGTTTTTTTTTTGTCTTTTTACTTATTTATTTATGATGTTATTGCTGATTCTAACTCTATTGGGGGGGGGGGGGGATTATATGCATATAGCTTTATCTCTTTCATTTGAAAACTCAGCAAATACAGTTTTGAAAATTAATAATTGCTAACACGGAAAAATTATTGAAAAATCAGCATGATTCAGTAAATAAAACAGAACAAAAAATGGAGTGTGTTAAACAGTTGCTAATTCTAGTGGAAGGCTTTTCCACTAGGACAATTCTTTGAAAAGCTGCACAGTCAGGTATGAAGTTGCCCAGTCTTTAGATTCAAAAGGTCTCTAACAGAACTTGAGAACATGTTGTTATTTTCATGAAATCTAATGCAATCCCTGCCGTGTCCGCAAGCAAAGTCTGGAATTAATTTCTGCTCATGATTCACCAGAGTTCAGCAGCATAGAGGGTACAGAAAAAGGAGCAGTGCATCTGTTTTAGCATGTTTAAAAATTAATTTCAAAATGCTAAAAATGAATTGTTTATAATTCCATCCCAAAGTGCTTCCAAGGACCTGACATTTGGCAAATTTTAACAAAGTGAACCCACTCTCTAGTAATCTGCTCAGAAACTATCTGGGATAAAGGTGGTAACTCAGAGTCATTTGTGTTTTGGCTACCTAAATTATTTTAATCTTGAGAAAATCAGTCTTGGAAGGAATAAACCCTTTGTTCTAGCATGAAAGTATTGGGAAAAATTTGCTCAAATAGACTTGCTCAGTTATCATTATCCCAAAAGGAAACAGAGCTTTCTTTATTTGAATAAAGAGAGAGTCTACTGAGGCCATTTTTTTCCTTTAGTATTTCTCAGCCTGTCAGAAGTCACAGCTTCTTCTCGATGCATTGTCCTCCCTCCTCTTTTCCTCACTGGCAGAAGTATTCAGAGGTTACAGACTTCCCGGTTCACCTAGTATATATTCCCACTTGCATGTGACATATTAGGCCTGCACATTAAGTCCAAAGTTCATAAGTTCAAGTTGTCTGTTGACCTTTGTAACTCAAACCTTATTTGGTGAGAGTGTACAGACCAAGTGGAAAGAATTTTCAAGCTTTTGCACAACTTGTGAGCATGCGCATCTCATTCACTAGACTCTGTAAATTATTTTATTTGCAAGGGCATCTTCAAGTATCTTTTATCTCAAAGGGAAGAGCATAAATGTGGCAGAATTTCTTGGCTAATTGAAAAGTCACTAATTTGCTGCTTGAACATGTATTTGTTCTGCCACATTCACAAGAGTGTCACAGTACAATTTTTGTTCTGAGGCCTTCACAAGATTGTTACAGATTTGTCTCTAGTCACCAGTTAGCTGCAAGTCCAACTCTTAGCCAATTAGAAAAAGAGCAAGAGTTCATGGTGTTACAGTTCAGTATAGTGTTGTCACAGAGTCTGAGCCATAAAGAAACAAGTCACTTCATTCTCACATTCCACCCTGTGGCTCAGACTCTTTGCTTGTCATCAGGCCTGGTGTTGATACAGTCTCTGGGGTTATCCACAGTGGTGATGCATACATACCTTTACAAAAGAAGCAGAGAAAGAAGAGACAAGCCTATTTATCATACACTTCACTAGGCCAGTGCTCAGTATTAGAAAGATAAATCCACCCACCAATGTTGTACCAATTCATGTCACCCAGGCTCCCCGCCCTATCAGTCCCAACAAATGGAGGAAGCTGGGGAGCTAAATATCATCATCTTGCTTGAGTCCTTCCATCAGTGATTTAAGGTCCTTAATTTTCCCCTTTAATAGTTGGGATTTGTCAGAGATATTGAAACAGCACATCCCCTTGAAATCTTCGCATCCATGATTATGGTGTAACAGCAAATAATCAACTGCAGCATGATTCTGCAATATGCCTGTGTGGTTTTGTCCTAATTCTTGTCCTATAGTGATGATAGCTTGTGAAGTTACATTAATGGTTTCGGCAAATATGCAGGGCAAAGCACTGAGCTGTCTGTGGTTATGGACAGTCATTGCAGGTACATCTGCTAGTGAGATTGCAAGTACTGCTGCTTCCATGTGTGACAAGAGATTAACCAAGATAATAACCAAGATATAACAAGATATAACCAAGATATAATGAGAGATTATAGTCACTCCCTAACATGAGGGCGTTTTGACACACATGGCATCGGGTATGGTCGTAGGTGGAAAGAGATATGGTTACTCTTCCTAATGAAAAAGGCTTTTATGCTTCTTCTTTATACTAATAGTTTCCATTACTTTAGATACCTCATCTAGGTCCTCTCTGTATGCTCCTGAAAATTCTTTCCATGATCACAAATCTGTCACTAAAAAGTGCACTTTCACTTTCACTATTACCAGTTAACTGAGTCCTACTGCCTGCCTCAAAGGCAGCCCTTGGAACCCTCCTCTGTGTTTGTTCCTGCTCTGTGTCTCTGAGCTTCTTAGACTCTTTCACTTCTATGTTATATTGCATCCCTTTCAATGATATGTAGCAATCTACTCTGGGACTGCTGGCATACCCTCAGTGTGTGTGGGAGGGGGCAAGGGCTGAGTGTCAATAGATATCAGCAAGAGAGCTGCTTTACTACATATGAAACACTGACTCAGTATCAAGTTGTCCTCCTGCCATAGAAAAGGCAGTAGTGTTAGCTGCCTCACAAGCTAGCCACATCCATACGTTCTCCTCCAGGCTAGGATGATTCATCTGACTAACAGTTTCCTCATTTTGGATCAGTCCCAATAAGAACAATATTCCCAAGGGCAAGATCATCTTTGTTCTTCATACAGGATATTTCTGCTGACACATGTCCTCATCATTCTAAAAAAGAGAAAACACTCTTACTTCCCTTGGAAGAAGGTAGATGTTAGTGATGGGAAATTATTCATTTCAGAACTATCTTATATGCCTTCCCCATTGTGCCTTTTGCTAGCCAGATATGTTGGTTTATGGGAGCCATGAGGGCTACTGGGACCTTTCCCACCATAGGTAAGTCCACCAGCACTGGCTTTCCAGGTGCATATTGTATTTCCACCCAGCTTTTAGGTATGTAGCACGGTGGGCTAAGACAGAACTCATTCAGATGTGGGCACCCAATTACTCCCTACTGATCACTTATGGCCTTTTCTGCACCAGATATCTGATCAGTCCACCCTGAGTCTTGTGGTTTGAGAAACCACTTTAGCAAGCCATTCACCTTTTCAACTATTCCATTAGCTAGGGTATAATATGAGGTGTGGAATATCCACTCTATCCCTTCTTGCTTAGCCCATTCCTGCATCAACCGGACAGTGACGTGTGTCCCATTATCAGATTGTACAGTGGTTGGCATAGGGAGGTGGTTAAACCATTCCTTCAACCCCTTCACAGCATTTTCTGCTTCCACCTGGACAAGTCCAGAAACTATTTCTACTCTGACCAGGACATACTACTCTTTGCTGGCAGACTTCCTAAATGGCCCTACCGTAGTCCACATGCCAGGCCTCCCACAATGCCTTATCTTCCCTAGTATGAAGGGACATCCCTTCAGAGGATGTTCTCAAAGTTGGAGATGACAGTTGTCACATGCAGAAGTCACCATACAACAGCGGTTTCTGGTAACAGGGCATCCTTGACTTAGGGCTTCCTTACCTAGATCCAATGCACCTGAATGCTCCCTTTTTACAATCCAGTAAGTTTTCAGGGTTTGAGAAAGGGAGAAGGGCGTATTAGTGGATTAATCAAAAGAAGTCCTAGATGATTCATCCACCTCACTGTCTCACTTGTGTGACAGATCAGTCCCTGCCTGGTGTGCTGCCACTCAGTCCACCTCAAATTCCTTAACCTTTGTGATGTCCAGGATATCCTGTTGCTATCTCCTCCCACGGCTGTCCATCCTCCCGACCCGAGGCTGTCCGTGCTCGCTCGGACGGAGTCTCTCAGTCACCAATGCAGTGGAAGCAGATCTCATTTATTCCCAGGACACTCCCAGTATTATACCCGTACAACCAACCACATCCGCAACACGCGCTGGTTTCGTAACTTCTGTCCAATCACAGCCTTGGTCACACACCGTGCAAGAGGCTCCGCGTCCAATCACAGCCTTGGTCACGGACTGTGCACGAGGCTCCGTGTCATGGGCTGCCCACTCTCCTTCTGGTCGGTTCTTCCGTCTTCTACATCCTTCTTTGACCGCATCGGTACTTTTCTGACTTTCAGAGCTTCCAGGTTCATTCAGTCATGCACACAGGCGCAATAGCTATTCTTGCATAGCGGCAACGAGTACTAATGAGCGGCTATTGCTTAATAAGCACCCGTTGTGACCCACAATATCCTTCCACTTCTTTTTCTGCCACATTGGGACTCAGTTTACCTCCCAAGTATTTTGTTCTCAGAATGGGAGCCACTCAGTGCACTCCTTGAAGACTGCGTAGGAATCAGTATATACACGTACCAGTTTGGGATTGTCCTTTTCTCTCCTAAGTACCTCCCAGACTTCAACTAACTCTCCAGCCTGGGCACTGCTTTCCCCTTCAATAACCACTTCATCTCCGTTTTCTATTTGCATTGCTATTGCTCAGTATTTCCATACTTCCTCTTCATGCCTGGTGGAGGTGTCTGTAAACCAGACATTCCTATTCCCTCCTGGAATGGAGGGGCTTTCTTTATCGAAAAAAGTGGCAATTTGGGTTAAAGATTGCATATTAACAATCTCCTGTATGGGAAGGGTCATAGGTGACCTTTCTGTAACACTGAAGAGGTAATAATAATGATCCAGTTGAGCATACCACTTCCTTACTGTTTCCCATTGTGCTACTCCAATTGACAGAGCTGTCCCTGCTAGCACCGGCCTTAAGACTTGAAGGACCCACACAGAATAACTGACTACGTGAGATGGTTTGATCTGTCACCTGGTATGTAAAAAGTGTATGTAAAATTACCACAAAGAGCCCCTTTTCCCACGCAGTGTGTTGTCTTTCAGCATCCTAAAAGCTGCATGTGAAAAACCCAATTGGTCTAGTCGGGCCATCCAGGCCACACTGCGACAGCTGTACTGAGAGTCCATATGAGGCAAATCCCCAGTCAATGCACAATGGGTTGGTGGGGTGTATTGGTCCTAGGGCCTGGGAAGTATTTGCCTCTAAAATCAATAGTTTCAAGACTTCCTCATGTACAAGGGACATGAGGACAAAAGGACTAATGCCATGCAGCCTGTTTTTGGGTTCATACAAAGATTGAGCAATGATGGAGAAATTGGGGATATGCTTTCTCCAGAAGACTAATAAGCCCAGGGCATGCTGAAATTCCTTCTTATTTTGGGGCATATCTATCCATTCTGGAGTCACCACAGTGTTTGAGGGAATACATGCAAGTCCATCTCTTAACCAATCAGAAAAAGAGCAAGAGTTCACAATGTTACAGTTCAGTATAATGTTGTCACAGAACCAGAGCCAGAAAGAAACGTCACTTCATTTCCCAGAGATCTTTACTACATTGTCAGCTGTCACAGGTAATAGCACCACTGACCTGACTGTAGCATCCAGAAATGAAAAAGTATAATCCAAATGAGTGCGTATTAAAATGAGATGTGTCAAAGAACACTTCCTGGTGGTGGCAGACCAGGCGTGAAAAGCCATCTTTTGACTCCACCATTAGACAGGTTACTAATTTCCAATGTGAGTCAGTCTTGCACTGAATGAAGCTTGAGATGTCACGAGTTGCCTGGACCAACTGAAGCCTGACAATTATACTGGTGATAGGTGGACAGTTGGACTGGATGATCTTGTAGGTCCTTTCCAGCCTTGGTGATCTGGATGATCTTGTAGGTCCTTTCCAACCTTGGTGATTCCATGATTCTATGATTCTATAATTACATCTGCAGGCTGAAGGCCTGATTGCTATCTTGAAGCACTAATTTGGTGTGTACATCTGCATACACACAACAGATCAAGCATAGAGACATACAGGTAAAAAGAAAACAAGATTTGCCTTTTTTAAAATCAGAGCCTATTGATTTCTCTATTTGAAACAGGAGACCCCCTACTTTTTAGACTATATATAAAAGCATGGTGAAAAGATTACCTATAATATATATATATTTAAAAAATTGGTTTTATTAAGGTTCCCTCAGAGATTTGAGGAAAGACTGGATGTAAAGAATTATAATAGCAATGCTTTTAATGCTAATAGCAATGCTAGTATTGGCTTGATAAGAATAATGGACCGTATGGTTGTAGAAGCATCATACGGCCAGAAGACAGGAGAGGAGCTATGAGAATGGCATGTGTTGACAGAATGTGTATTAACATCAACATCCCAGGATATCTTTATGAAATTTCTAGCTTGACAGCCAGATCAGGAAACAAAACCTTAAAAACGACACCACCTACATCTGTATTAAAACTAAAAAACAGTAGCAAAGACCTAGGGCAGAGTGGCTGGAATCATAGAATCATAGAATCATAGAATGGATTGGGTTGAAAAGGACCTCAAAGATCATCGAGTCTCAACCCTCCTGCCAAGTGCAGGGTCGCCAACCACTACACCAGGCTGCCCAGAGCCACGTCCAGTCTGGCCATGAATGTCTCCAGGGACGGGGCATCCACAACCTCCCTGGGCAACCTGTTCCAGTGCGTCACCAGCCTCTGAGTGAAAAACTTCCTCCTAATATCTAACCTACATCTCCCCTGTCTCAGCTTAAAACCATTCCCCCTTGTCCTATTGCTATCCACCCTCACAAACAATCGATCCCCCTCCTGTTTATATGCTCCCTTCAAGTACTGGAAGGCCACAATGAGGTCTCCCTGGAGCCTTCTCTTCTACAAACTAAACAAGCCCAGTTCCCTCAACCTTTCCTCATAGGAGAGGTGCTCCAGCCCTCTGATCATCTCGGTCGCCCTCCTCTGCACTCGTTCCAAGAGCTCCACGTCCTTCTTGTGCTGGGCCCCAGGCCTGGACACAGTACTCCAGATGGGGCCTCACAAGAGCCGAGTAGAGGGGGACCACTACCACCCTCTCCCTGCTGACCACTCCTCTTTTAATGCAGCCCAGAACATAGTTGGCCCTCTGGGCTGCCAACACACACTGCTGGCTCATGTCCAGCTTCTCGTCCACCAGGACCCCCAAGTCCCTCTCTGCAGGGCTGTTTTCAAGTACTTCTTCCCCCAGGTTTTATAAATACCTGGGATTGCCCTGGCCCAAGTGCAGCACCCTGCACTTGGCCTTGTTGAACCTCATTAGGTTCTCGTGGGCCCACTTGTCCAGCCTGTCCAGGTCCCTCTGGATGGCTTCCCTTCCTTCCAATGTATCGACTGCACCGCTCAGCTTGGTGCCATCTGCAAACTTGCTGAGGGTACACTCGATTCCATCATCTATGTCATTGATAAAGACATTGAAGAGCACCGGTCCCAGGACTGAGCCTTGGGGGACACCACTCATGACCGGCCTCCACCCTGACATAGAACCATTTACACAACCCTTTGGCTGCGACCAGCCAACCAGTTCTTAACCCACTGAAGAGTCCATCCTTCAAATCCATACCTCTCCAATTTGGAGAGAAGGATGTGATGAGGGACCCTGTCAAAGGCTTTGGAGAAGTCCAAGTAGATGACATCCATCGCCCTCCTCCCATCCACCGATGCCGTCACTTCATCATAGAAGGCCACCAGATTGGTCAGGCAAGATCTGCCCTTGGTGAAGCCATACTGGCTGTCTCGGATCACCTCCTTGTCACGTATGTGCCTTAACATGTCTTCTAGGAGGATCTGCTCCATGATCTTCCCAGGCACAGAGGTGAGGCTCACTGGCCTGTAGTTCTCCGGGTCATCCTTTCTCCCTTTCTTAAAAATGGGAGTAATGTTTCCCTTTCTCCAGTCACTGGGGACTTCACCGGACAGCCATGATTTTTCAAGTATGATGGAGAGCGGGTCGGCAACCACATCAGCCATCTCTCTCAGAACCCTAGGATGGATGTCATCCGGCCCCATGGACTTCCACACATTCAGTTTCAAGAGGAGGTCTCGAACTTGTTCCACTGTTACAGTGGGACAAAATCCGCTCCTCTCACCCACACCTAGAGGTTCAGGGTCCTGGCAGACACGGGGAGCCTGACCGCTAGTGAAGACCGAGGCAAAGCACTTACTGAGCATCTCAGCTTTTTCCACATCTGAGGAAGCCAATTCTCCATCCTCATTACCAAAGGGGGAACATTCTCCTTGACTTGTCTTCTCTTGCTATGTACCTGTAGAACCTCTTCTTGTTATTTTTCACATCCCTAGGCAAGCTCAGCTCTACCTGCGCCTTGGCTTTCCTGATCTTATCTCTATACATGTGGACAACAGCCCTATATTCCTCCCAGTCTACACAACCCTGCTTCCACTTCCTGTACATTTCCCTCTTTTCCCTCAGTTTAAGCTGCATGTCCTTGCTCAGCCATGCCGGTCGCCTGCCTCCTCTGCTCGATTTCTTTTGCTGGGGAATGGAGAGCTCTTGGTCTCTCAGGAGGGTGTCCTTAAAGAGCTGCCAGCTCTGCTCTGTTCCTATGCCCTTAAGGACAGTTTCCCAGGGGATCCCACCCAGCAGTTCCTTGAGCAGCCGGAATTTTGCTCTCCTGAAGTTCAGGGTCCTGACTTTACTCTTTGCCAGGCCTAATGTAGAAGACAAAGTAGAGGAAACAGACCTGGGAGTATAGATTGATGCTTGGCTGAACATGAGCCAGCAGTGTGCCCAGGTGGCCAAGACGGCCAATGGCAGCCTGGCTTGTATCAGAAATAGCGTTGCTAGCAGAAGTAGGGAAGTAATTGTCCCTCTGTACTCAGCACTGGTGAGGCTGCACCTCGAGAACTGTGTTCAGTTTTGGGCCCTCCACTGCAAGAAAGACACTGAGGCCCTGGAGCTTGTCCAGAGAAGGGCAGTGAAGCTGGTGAGGGGTTTGGAACACAGGCGTTATGAGGAGTGGCTGAGGGAGCTGGGATTGCTCAGTCTGGAGAAGAGGAGGCTTAGGGGAGACCTTATTGCTCTCTACAACTACCTGAAGGGAGGTTGTAGTGAGCTGGGGGTCAGCCTCTTCTCTCATGTAACTAGTGATAGGACTAGAGGTAATGGCCTCAAGTTGCAGCAGGAAAGGTTCAGGTTGGACATGAGGAAATACTGCTTCTCCGAGAGAGAGGTCAGGTGCTTGGACAGGCTGTTCAGGAAGGTGGTGGACCATCCTGGATGTGTTCAAGGAATGTTATATGTTGTGTTGAGGGACATGGTCTAGTGAGAACTATTGGTGATAGGTGGATGGCTGGACTGGATGATCTTGTAGGTCTTTTCCAACCTTGGGGATTCTATGATTCTATGAAAGAAGGAAGTAGTTCTAGCCTAGTTCTAGCCAATATATTTCTGAAAGCCATCACATGCAGGCACGTTAATTCCCAACTTAAGGTCCTGCTTTCAGTGTTGGTTTATGAAGGAACTAATAGATTTTAGTAGTCACAAAAACATCATCATGCTGTGGTTAAGACGGTTAGTGACTGAACCAGAGCAAACTTCCCTGGTGACCTAATTTTCCTTTCAATTGTGCTCTGTAAATCAGGAACATATATGTCAAAGTTCACAGAGCAGCTACAGCTAAAATAAAGGTAATGAGAGAACTTGAAAGACTATCCATAATTTTCATAATGATGCAACTGTTTAAGTTAAACGTATATTTTTCCCATACGTTGTAAATTAGGCCCTGTTTGAGTATTTCTTTAATCATATACTGAGATAAGTTGTAAATGCTTCTCATATTTTAGATATTAAAGAATATTTGACTTATTCTGGCCTGTAACTATGCATGGAAATACTCTTAATAGCAATTATTTAATAGAATATGTATTACTTTGCAACCATGGAATCTGAGCCAAATTCTCAATATTGAAGGTGTTCGTCCAGTTTCTTACGGTGAAACAAAAGTAGAAGATCCCTACTGATAAGGAGTAGGTAACAAAATTAAAAAGCCTTATATCTGGTATCTGATAGCAGAATCTGAATCAAAGCATTTTCTTCTCTGGCAAATGAAGTTAGATTTCATTTATAGCAATACTGGACACACTGAAACCAAATTAATCCCTCTGCTTCCCACGTTGCCCTGACCAGATACACATGTATTGACTGTTGAGACAACACAAATGTGAGATGCACTGACCCTTGAGCATATTATATAGTTCATGCTGCCCAGCTTAGGTTTTGTTGCTTGAAACAAGGCAAGATGATGACTCCAAGTTATAGCAGAAAGCTCCAGCAGAAAGATGTGAAACAAGAAAAGTAGACATTAATATACTTTCACTGAAGAGTTTGATTACTGTTAATAGGAGATTTTAAACAGCATCTTTGTGAAAGTAGTAGTCATCACTGTGATTATGGTAATGGGAGAGTTTGTTGAGATGAAGTTGAAGGGTAACTATTAGAAGTCCTCAGCCATAATGAGTTCTTTCAGCATTTATCATAAGAGTGTTAATGATGGTACATTTTGTGGGCATTACTGAAGCTTTCACAAGTATTTTCCAGATACTTGACCGCAATTTAGCATTAGTCAGGCACGAATTAATGGACACCAAAGGTCCTATTCCCTAAAAAAACACGTATTGTTTTGTAAGTCCTATTGCTATTTTATCATTTAATATTCATTTTAATAATGTTAATCATGTGGTATTGATTTAAATATTGTACAGTATCATTGGGATTTCATTTTAATTCAGCAATAGAGTAGCACTGAAATGTAAGAAAAAAAGCATTAGCATTTAATTTAAAGTCCGTCTAAAGTATTTTCTGTTGGCAAAATTTTGCTATCCTCACAGTCAAGAAGTGAATCCAGATTCTGCTTAAGATTGCAGATTGTAAACAATTGTGATTATGCTTTTATTTTAACAACAAAAATATTTCTAGAGTATTTAGGAGAGCTAGAGTACAACAAAGCTCTTTGCAGCAGTAAAGGCCTTGACTTTCTTACCTAAATTTAGCAAAATATTTGTCCTTGATTTCAGTAGCTACAGAAAATATTTTGCCACCTGCGTAAATATTTTAATGGAATCATTATGTACCAAAAGGAGAGGAGAGACTCTGGCTAAGTTAAAGCTTTTCTTTGGTAGAATTTTCTCACATTATAGGTGAGCAAAAAGGAGATACAGAAAGGAAAATACATCCTATCTTTTCACTTGCTTTACACCTGTGTATAGTTCATCATACCTGTCCTATGTTAACAAACTACAGAATCCTTTGTCTGAGCCTAGAAAGCTCTCACTCATACCAGTTAAAATTACACACGTGGAATTCTGGATAGTGACCTCAGTCTGTTTTGATGGCTTATGATTTCTTTTCACCAAAAAATTTCATGCATTCACTGAATTCTTCTAAGATACAGCTCTGTCTGAATATCAGCTCATACCCAAGAGAATTTTCCTGTTCATACCAATCTGCCAAAGATTATTCTCTTTTAGACTTGCATGAGTTTCTTATTAAGAAAACATGTCACTTAGACACTACTATTACATTTTAGGAATGTTTTTTAAAAAAGAAAATATTATTTTGCTGAGTTGTGGCCACAGAAATTCAGAGAGCAGAACGCAATTTTAGGTCACTTTTCTCTCATTCATTATGGCTGAGAGATGACCCTGTGTTACTACCTTTTCTAACAAGGAAAAACAAACTATTGTTTTCAAGTTATTTGATCAGAAGAGAGGAGGGAAGGAGTTTAATCTTAGACCTGTTAACTTAGCCTCTAACTGGTAGCAGTGCACAAGATGATTAGAAGCTCAGTGAGCTGAAGGATAGACATATACCCCAGATTCATGTTTGTTAAACCAGTTCAAATGTCATAATCAGAAAGTGTACCATTAGTTCTTATGCATTCATTGTTTAACTGATACACCTGTGTTCTCTTTCTGGAACAGAGAAAAAGAGGAATCTGGAGAGATTTGTTTGGGCACAGTCCTAAACGTAAATATTCACTGGGTATTTCAAATCTTTGTGTAGTATTATGCAATGAAATGAAGGTTAACTACAAACCAGCCACTACTGGAATTTCATCAACAAGATGATACCACAGGCAAATACCAAATATCAAGTCACTTTTTTGCTTGCACTAAGAGTCTATCTGCAATGTTGTGTAAGGGTTAGTACTGCCCTTATGGTATGGTATGAAATATGTGCAGTCTCTATGAGGCTTACACTGAGATCAGAAGCTGTCTTCTCATCACAGACAGTATACATAGTAGGGAGAGGGCACTTGACTACCACTAATAGACCAAATGAGGTTTGGTAGACACAGAATGAAGCAAACCACTTGGACCCTCCCAAATCAAGGGGATTCTTTTTCTTTCTTTTTGTTATTACCACATTGCTGCTTCTGTTTCTGATTAATATCCTTTCTGCATTTGTTATCACCTTTTTATGTGTTCAGAAAGGGATAAAAGAGCTGTAACATAAATAAAAGGACTGCAATGTGAAATTGGACTTGTAATTGGGAAAAAGGAAAGAATAACCCTGTGGCTGACGTCCTCCACAGAAGTCAAGTTATGAAACCTACAGATTTAATGTTGGTAAACTACTGGCATTAGGATGAGGAAAAGGTGATGAATAGTCCTTGAATATTATCTACTCTCCCATTTGTGGTTAAGAATTACTAGACCTGTAATACAGCTGGGAGATCTGGACATAAGTGTCCCCAAAGACTCACCAATAAAGTTCCTCACTGGACAGCAAATGTTCTTCTAATTCAGCAACTGGAAGCTTCCATAGTTCCATAGATATGGTCTTGTAGCTTTGAAAGGCGTCAAAGGGCAGAAATGTGCATTTTCATAACTCATCTCTCAGGATATGGATATCTCACAGTCCCTGCACTGCTCAGAGCAGCTTTAGGAGATGATACCATCTGTAACAGACCACACACTGGTTGCACAACACTTGCAATCCTATGGCAGTTAGGGCGTTAGGGACAGGGTCCTGCTCTGTTCCCAGTCACATGCACTGCATAAGGCTGTACTGTTGCTTTAAAGCAGATGTGTCCAACCTGTGGCCTGTGAACCACATATGACCCTGGAAAGCTAGTAATGTGGCCCACAGGATGGTAAATTTTTAACATTATTTTGTGGTTTTTAGTGATATTTTTCATGAGTTGACTGTGTGTAGCTCAAGCTCAGACTGCATAGGCAACAATGTAACGTGAAAGGGAGAGCAGAGTTTGTTTCTAGCTCTGCCTCTTGCACTCGCCGCACATACACAGTTGAATTGAAATTTGCGTGTATCACGTTACATGTGCTTGTGCTATGTGGTGAGTAAAATGGTGACCAGCAATAATAATATCTCAACCTACCTGTGTGCCTGTGAAGGCACGTTTTTATTATCAAGCAGATATGTACATTTTCTTATTTAATTATTAAACTAGGCCTTGTATTATTTCAGAAAATTATGCAATAAGTTAATAAGTTCAATGCAGAAAAAAAATATCCAAAATACTCAAACATGTCTTGTTTTCAGCTGTTACTAGCACACCAACATTTTGGTTGTTGCTGAGTCATGGGAGTGTGCCCCTTGATGGGGAAGAGCCACCACCATTATGGCACACCAGCAGGTAGATGGGCAGAGCCAGGACAGCTACACTGGATTAGGCAAAGGGTTATTCCATACCATGTGACATCATGCTGAAAGCTACAATGCTATGGGGTGTTGTCTGGGGTCTGTCACTGCTTGGGGATTGGCTGGGTGTTGGTCAGAAAGTGATGAGACGCTGAGTTGCTAGCTGGGCATCAGTTGACATGCAGTTGTATTTTTAGCTGGGCAACAGTCAGTAGGTAGCAAGTAGATACATTGTGAATGAATATCTACATAGGTCACTCCAAAATAATGACTCCTATATACTTATATGGAAACAATAACAGGTACAAAGAGCACAATAACACTACTGGAAGAGCAAATTCTCAGCTACAAAATACTATTATTCAAAATAGCCACCACCATTAGCTATGCTTTAAAGATCATCTTTACCTTAAAGATCAACTATTTCCAACCCCCGTGCTGTGGGTAGGGTAACCATGTACTAGATCAAGCTACCCAGGGCTCCATCCAAACTGGCCTTGAAAGCTTCCAGGGATGGGATATCCACAGCTTCTCTGGGCAACCTCTTCCAGTGCCCCACCACCCTCTGAGAAAAGGATTTTCACATAACTTCTGACCTAAATCTTCCCTCTTTACATTTAAAGCCATTCCTCTTGTCCTGTCACTATCAGACCATGCAAAAAGTCAGTCTCCCTTCTGTTTATAAGCTCTCTTCAAGTACTGGAAGGCCACAATGAGGTCTCCTCAGAGACTTCTCTTCTCCAGTCTAAACAAGCCCAGCTTCCTAAACCTTTCTTCTTAAGAGAGGTGCTTATGTGCATGCTGTTGGCTTACATAAAGGTTTTCATCCACCAGGACCTCCAAGTCCTTCTCCACAGGGCTGCTCTCAATGAGTTCTTCTCCAAGGATTGCCCTGACTCAGATGCAACAACTTGCACTTTGTAGAACCTCATTAGGTTCTCATGGGCCTACTTTTCAAGCCTGTCCAGGTCCCTTTGTATGGCATCTCTACTTTTTAATGTATCAGCTACACCACTCAGCTTAATGTCATCTGTACTGAGGGTGCACTTGATACCACTGTCTCGGTCATTCATGTTGAAGACCACTGGTCTGGGAGACACCTGGACATAGAGCCACTGACTGCAACTCTCAGGCTGCAGCTATCCAACAAGTTCTTTATCCACCAAATAGTTCAGCCTTCCAATCCATATCTCTCCAATTTAGTTACAAGGATGTGGTGCAGGACCATGTCATAGGCGTTGCACGAGTCCAAGTAGATGACATCAATCAACCTTGCTTTGTCCACCAATGCCATCACACAAACACAGAAGGCTATCAGATTAGTCAGGCATGATCTGCCCTTGGTGCAGCCGTGCTGACTGTCTTGGATCACCTCCTTGTGTTGCATGTGCCTTGAAATAACTTACAGGAGCTCCATGATCTTCCCCAACACAGAGGTGAGGTTGACAGGTACGTGTGTCTTCCTTTCTGTCTTTCTTGATAAAGGGAGTAATGTTTCCCTTTATCTAGTCACTGAGGACATTGCTTGACAACCATGACTTTTCAAATATGATGGGGAGTGGTTTGAAAACCACATCAGCCAGTTCCTTCAGGATCCTGGGATGCATGTTGACCAGCCCCATATACTTACAGATAATCATTCTCAGGAGGTGGTTTCCAACTTGCTCCGCCCTTAGAGTGGGAGGGATATTGCTTCTCCAACCTCAGCCTAGAGGTTCAGGGATGTGAGAAATATGGGAAGCTTGACTGGCAGTGAAGAATGAGGCAAAGAACTCACTGAGTTCCTCAGCTTTCTCCATGTCTGTTGCAGCCTTCTCATTTATCAGAGGGAGTACACTCTCCTTTGCCTGTCTCTTCTGAACAATGTACATGAGAACCCCTTCTTGCTGTTTTTCACATTACTCGACAAGTTCTATCTGTGCCTTTTCTGATCCCTGCTTTCACTCTTGAACATAGCAATACATCTGAAAAACATTAAGAATTTTGCAATTGGCTACCCAGGATAATTAGGTTGTATTTTTTTCTTTTCAAGAATGCAATAAAATTACAAATCACTTGATTTCTAGAGACGACTTTGTTTAGTGTTTGTGGAACAATCCACTAAGTAAGAGTAATTTTAAGCCAAAAGAAGCATGCCCTTATTTACATCCAGTTGACCTCCTCAGGTTCAGTGACCTTCCTCAAATGAACACAGGGGCTAAATTTGTTGTCTGTCATCTATATCTAAATCGATTAGTCAACCAACACTTAATTCTGTCTTCCACAGTAATCTACATAGTCTGAACATCTAACAGGGAGTTAGATGTTACCTTCAGGAGGTAAAATCCTAGATAGGACGGAGTAACTGTAGCTTCAGAAGGTAAAGACAACCTCAAGATCTGCTAACGTGCCTGAGAACTGTGAATGGCTTTGTCTTCGACTTTAAGTTTCTGCATGTCCACCAACATTAACTATACTTTTATCTTATTATATGTTCATGCTACAAGCATTTAAAGTCAGATTACTCTCCAGGATCTGAAAAAGAGCCACTAGGATCTGTGTATGATATAGATTAAAAAGAGCTGATAACAAAATAAAGTTCCATTAATTTCCAGGCCTTTTTCCATCTCGCACATAATCCACATAATTCCCTCTTCCACTGCAGTATATTTCATGACATGTCCCTTTATTTTTGCAGAATATACAAACCTGTCTCCTTATGTCCTTCACTGTCACAATGATAATCCTCTTAAGTCTTTTTTCTCACTCTTTAAATCTCGACCAGTTAATTTTTTTGAAAAATTGATTGTATAAATTTTATTGCTTTAGATATAGTATTCTTTGAGCATCTAATTCCTTCACTTGAAATCCATGAGCAAATTTATGCAGAGAAGCCCTCTATTTTGCTGTGTACAAGTGTTTGGGAGAAATGAATAAGACAGTGCTCTCAATAGTTTACAGTAAACAATCACATCTTAAGAAAGAAGTGGAGACTGAATTTCTTTTCTAAAATTACATTTTTGTGGAATAAGCTGAAAAAAAAAAAAAGATACTAGTCTGACAGTGAATAACCAAAAAGACAGAAAAGGCTCTTGGTTATCCTAGTAAACATAAACTGGACCTGGTATAAATTCCATTTAAATCCACAGGAGAAGTGTGCATCTTATTCAGATTTGAATCAAGCCCATATTTCCAGAAGTCGAATTTTCTCAGGTCTGACATTTCTAGACCTGTTTAATCACCTTCTCTGTCTCTCACATAAGGCAGTCCCTAACTGCCTTATTCCTGAAGGAAACTTCGCAGTAAAACATACTGGTCCAGTCCCCATGAAGCTCACAAGGGTTTGAGCTCTGCAGCAGCAGAGCCTCTCTGCATTCTAATAATGTGTCAGTGGCTATCAAGTGCATGCTTGATGCTCATAGTCGTACTAGACCTGTCCCACTGAGATACAGTGATGAAGTTTACACAGGGCAGAGTACATTGTAAGATGTAAGATAAAGTCTCCTTTGATTTTTCTCCTCATCAGGGTTTTGTTCTACAAATCCAAGTCTCCACACTCATGCTAAAGGAGCAAGAATTCAATCCCGTGCCCCCTGCATCCTGGCCAGAATCATCTCTAAAGCAGAATTTCTGTGTGTCTTCTTTCCCCAGATGCTGCCCTCTCAAGAAAGCAGCCTTGCTGCTGGGCCATCTGCACTTCCACTGGCTAGAGACTAAAGCCCTTTAGCAGTCTACATGGCTGAGTTATCTGACTGCCATTAAATGTAGTCCAGATTAGTGGAGAAAATGCTTCTGAGACTACTTGATGTCTTCACAATAAAAGACTGAACTGTGATAAATCTGGAACTCAATGCCAGTGTTTTTTAAATTAGAGTTCAGATGTCATCTAAATGCCCACGCAACAAACATTGCTGTTGAATAATTGTCTGTGCTCCCAGGAGCAGGAGGCAAGGCTGTATTAGTGTGGGACCTGGGTGCTGTTAGCCAAAGAAAGCCCTTCTGGTTAGAAGAATGCACAGTAACACTCTGAAGAATGAACAGTAACACTGACTCCACAGCAGTATGTCTCTTGCTTCTTTCGAAGGCAAGGTATAACTCTTACAGTTTTTTTACCTCCTGTTTTTTAAGAAATGCTTCTCCTTCCTTCTTTTCATGCAACAATTATAGATGTGTTTTTTATAGCTTCACCTTTCTGTAAGAGATCATAAAACAGAAGGGTTGGATGGAGTACCTAATATCTTCCCACTTCTTTTCTCAGAGGTAAACAAGGAATTTCTGCAAGTATAATTTAGGCTACAAGTTTTGTTGGTTTTGTTTGTTTATTTCACTTGTTTTATGCAATATGTAGGACAAAATATTTGGGCTATAGTACAGCAAAGTACTACTGTAAGACAATCAAATACATATCCTATTCCAAAATGTTAAATACCAGGACTATAATTACATGCAGCCTTCCAAAGCTTTGCTAGTAGCTTTTCTCCTCCTAAAGATCAATTTTCTCATTAGATGGAAGCATAAAAATGTATTTGTCAACTGGCAGAACAAATTCATGACCATGTAGATTTTCTTCCAAAAATCTCCAGAGTCACACAGAAGAAGACATGCTGCAGCACAGTTTTTGTCTCTGGCTGGAGCTGTGGCTCTGCTCAGAACCCTCTGTTCTATCTGAGGACTCCAACATGGGACTGTCACATAGTTCCAGAGCTCATTACTTCAGTAACCTAACAGTCAGTGATCTCTCTGGCTGTATTTTAACCCACGGCTGATGCCATGGGACATCTGTTGTGGCTGCCAAGAGGTCCTACCACCCAGGCACATGGAACCATGTTTAATGGATGACTGGCTTATGCTTCATGTTGCATCAGCCTTCCACATTCAGCCTGGGTTGACAGATAAGCTAGGATTTCCTTCTTCTGCTGTCTTCTTAACAGCTCTGGTTATTGACTTTTTACTTATGTCTGTATCATGAGAATTATGTTTTTGATTTAGATCATTGTTCAGTTCTCATTCATGCTTTCACCCTTCTGAAAAAGTGGTATGAGGCTGAGATCATCAAAGTCGACTGAAGAATCTAGGTGCTTATATTCAAAAGGAACTTAATTCTCTTGCAGTTCTCTGAGAAGCTCTGCCTCAGTTTTAAAATTCCTGAAAAGCCAAGTGCACGTATACATGCAACAAGGTCTGAACAGCTATAAATGATGGAGACATTATACCCTCTAGCAACAACAACATCTGTCACTCATAAATTCCTGCAGCACAAGCCACCACTTGCTGTATTTTGGGAGAAGCTTCAAGGATGGAGGCACAGGTTGGCCAAGGAAGGACATACTGAACCTGACCTAAACACTCATGGACCAGATATCAGGCAAATTATAACATTAGCATCTCAAAAATCAAACAGGAAGACTTGATCAGACAAATGAGTCTACCTTACAATCACACACTTAATGGAATGTTTAAAGAAACACAAACTGTCTGCCAGCTAGTTCAATACAACATAAACCAGGAATAAGTGCAGGAAAGCCCCTTTCTCCGTGTTTTAATTTTTCTCCATTTTCTGTCCTTATATTGTCCTAGCTATTAACATAGAATTAGCTTCAATCATATGAAATGATGCTGCCAATTTTTTTTTTTTTTTTTTTTTTTTTTTTTTTTTGTGGGCTATGTTTTCACCAGTAACATATCCTGCAGGGCTAAAAACTTCTGGAGAAGCAAGTATCCTGGATTTGGTATTATTAAAAATATAAACATGAAAATTTACTGAGAACAGGAAAGGTCTATTACCTAACATTTGAGATCGTATCTCCCTAGGTAGTTATGTTCTTATTCAACAGTTTCCTCAGCAAAGCAATGGAAGGGATAAGCATGTTTAGTTTGTGCCTGTTAATATATAGTAGGTTCCAGAAAACAATGTATGAATTTGCTTTTGAAAGTCTGGAATTTGCGGTTTGTTAAACTATTTGCCTGGGGGCAGGATGACTTTCCTGTGGCATGTGCTGTCTTGAATTCCACAGAATGCATACGCTGTTTTTTTTTTCCTAAAACCAAGAGAAAAATAAAATAAAAAAAAAAAACCTCAAAAAAAGTAATTGACAGTAAAGACAACAGATCATTAACTGTATTCTGCACTGTGATGAAGCAGGCATTTCTTCTCAAGTTTGGTAATGGTATATTGCTGTTATAACAATATGTTTAGAAACACATTATTTACTGCAGTGCTGATCAAAATCTCCATCCAATTTTCTTACTTTTCAACTTGTAATTCAAAGCTATGTTGCTTCATTTAAGTAATGCTCAGAGTCACAACTTAGTTGTTGTTACATGTTAGTATAATTAAAATGAGGTCTCTGACTCATTCCGGCATTCCCCATTTCAGCTTTGCTATGAAGCAGGAGATTTACTACAAAGTGATGGCAAGTGTTGCTGTTTCTTCTACTCTTGCCATAGGTCAGAATGCTTCAGTAAGACCTATTACCACAGGCATACCACTCTGCAGTAATTAACGCACAGCCCACATATCAGCACTAACAAATAAAGAAACCAGTAATTTATAGTCTGAACTTCATAATATTGTTTTGTTCATTAAAAAGCAGCATAGGATGCATAAGATTTCTCAGCCATAATCTTGTTTTCTTTTCAAGAATTAGATTTAATTAACATAAGCTCATGTTGAAATGAAATGCAGAGTTTTGACTTGACTAATTTCAAAACCCATTGGAAATCCATAGAGAACAACGAAGCTGGGAGTAAGAAGTAAGTTTGATTGTGCATATGAGGGGTGAGAGAAAATAAACCCAGAGGCTTGGTTAAAAAGTAATGAAGGGAGTTAGAAGCCAGAAATACTCACTAGGGAGTAGAGATCCCTTGAGAAGAGGAAAAAACATAGAAGGAACACCAGTGGTAGAACCGAGAGGCATGACAACAGTCAAAGGACAGGTGAGCTGAGAAAACTGAATGGAGATGAAAAGACAAGGATACAAGGCCAAGAAAAGGGGTTTCAGTTATTTGGGCTTGGCTGATGATACAGCACTGAGACTGTTCCTGCTTCAGAGAAAAGTCAGTCAGCAACTGAAAATCTACAGTCCAAAATTACCCTGGGTTTTGTAGCTGTTAGAGAAAGGAAAGCGAAGAGGCTGCAAGTTGAAAAAAAAACATAAAACTAGTGGGATATTTAACCTTGTTTTTATGAAACTAATGCATCAGTCTAGTTCAATGGAAATAGTTAAAATTCTTAGAGAGTTCTGAAGATGTTCACCAGAGATTTCTGATGAAATTTTACTCTTCCTGTGCTTCATCCTTGAAAACCATTGTCCACAAATGTACATACTTCCAGAAAGCGATTACATGAATAAGGCAAGACTGTGAAGCAAGGGATGTTTTTTCTCTGATAAGATAGGTCTTATAAAAGTCTGGTAAAGAGACGTGATCAAATCTTTGAGTTGAATATCTGATTTCAACTCCATACATTCAATTTGAAAATGTGCAGATAATATATATATGTCAATTGAAAACAGAATCACAAACACATCACAATTATTTACCATAACTTGAGTTACCACTACCCCTGTGTCCCACTCATTTCCTTGTTTCAGCCCAGAAATTATTAATAGGACACTGATGTTTCATTATTGCTAAGCACTGGGTAAATTGTCAGGGTTGAGCCAGAGCCATGATGATGAAGGGCAGGGGGCATGCCACAGTGTGAGCTGCAGTGGGCCATATGCAGCCTGTGGGCTGCGGGTTGTACACGCCTGATCCAGGCCAAGTAAGGCATCCTTGTGCTAGTTGTCCTCCCCACACTTGTTAATAGGGTACAGAGAAGACCAAACATTCACACACACACCTCCTAAAAGCATACCATAGTAACTCGGGAAGAGAGTATGCCAGGTGCACACAATGCCATGTGGACTTTTATCTGGGGTAATGTTTCAACTTATTGCTGATATCACAGATCTGTTCCCTAATGACAGTTGCTGCAGTACTCTCTATTTCTCTGTTTTAAGTGTGAGGTGATGGCTCTGCCCGTGTTGAGTAAGTCAAAACCACGTGTACATACATGGGAAATTATTCTCTTGGCTCTAGCTGCTGAGCATGGCAAGTCCCAGAGGTTTGCATTTGTTTCTAATCAAAAAGATTTGCACTGTAACAAGAAACATAAGACACTCTCCTGTCATGGGCAATGTTCAATGTACACAAAAAAGCATATGCTACTACTGCTAAGGAGACAAGCAGAACAATTTTAAACATTGCTAGATAATGCTAACATCTGACAGTGTACTTATAAATTATGACTTTAAGACTTCTTCTGTTAGAAACGCTCTGTAACAAATTGGACCACAATAACCTTAGAAATTTATCTTCTTCCTCTTAAAAAGATTGCTGTCAGAAAGAAATAAATATATGAACCACATGGTACCCTCAGTACATCTCTCTTGTCTCTTCCTTAGTAGTAATAATTTCATCCTCATTAGCGTCACCTCAGCAGAGTGAGAAAAAATTTTCAGTAGATTCCCAGCTCTAGTGAAGAAAAGCCAGCTTAAAAGTCAGCTGAATTTTACTGAGAGTAGCCTACACACTGGGATCAAGAGTAAGAAGAATGTATTTATTGGCCCTTGAGAAGGCATTCTTAAAATCAGGATGGAGCTGGAACAGTCATAGCCTTCCATGGATGGTTTTATCACTTTAGAGGAACAGATTAAGATAATTGATTTAATATTTTGGAATTACTGAAATCAGTTCCACAGTATGGTCTTCAAGACAGGCAGACTGTGTTAAAAAAATAACAATGTAAACAGTATGATTCTGGATAAAAGAAGGTTTTACTATTAAAAAGAGTGAAAGCTTAGCCTCAAAATTTGTGGGCAACATGGGAATTTATCATCAGCTTACACAATTTTTTCCAACTGGAATTTTTTTCCTAGCTCTTCTCTTTTCTCCATGTCCTGCCCTCTTCCCCTCCTCTTTTCTAGTTTCCACAGTTTCTTCTCTGCTCCATTTTTTCCAAATTTTAACAGTGCTGAGAACTAGCCACACAATATGACGCACATAAACATGATATTTAAGTACTACAAGTGAATTTGTGCAGTATGGATCTAATAGTAATAATACAAAAACCCATTAAAATAACAAATTTGATTCTTCACAAAAATCTGTATGAGGCTGTGTTCTTCACACTGACAGCTAGTTTAGAATGTCTGTCACTCACTGAGACTTTTCTGTGAATGTGCCTGCTTTATACATTATTTGATCTCATTGCTGGCTCCATTAAGAGTTCTTCCTTGCATTTAGGCAATAACACATCTGGAAAAGAGAGCTCAGTGAAGCAGTGTTTTCAGAAGTATCTATATCTCATATGAGACATGGGAACATATCACAAGTTAGAAAAGACCAAAGAATGACGTGCCCTGAAGACAAACTGAAATGACTGGAAATGTTTAACTGAGAAGAGGAGCAAATACAAGAAGATATCACAAGCATCTGAAAAATAATATATGATGTAAGGAAATTATATTGCAAGCTTCTGTTCATGATGGTCTATAACAGAATAATAATGTGTATGAAATTGCATTTAAATGCAGGAAGTTTCAAAGTGATTAAAAATCATGGAAGACATAGGTACAGTGAGAAACAAAATGTCAATGAAGCAAAAAATTTAATCAGATTCAGACTGAATTTTCATATGTATATCTGTAATCATTTGATAACAACAAAAATGTTATGTCACATAATGCAAATCAAGACTTCAGTTAGTGTTGAAAGAAGAGGAAAGGAGAGCTCTTTGACCTTTTTACATCTGTCTAGTAGGTCTTTCTCAGAGACATCTGCCACATCTGTGTCAAAGATAGAAGACTTGCTTTCATGGCCATTAGTTCTCACTCAGTGTGCGTGCTAGTTCCTATTTCCTTTGAAGCTGAATGATCTTGCAACTGAATGTGACCACTTTCCACTTCTGTCCCTTGCATAGCATATAATATGTGTGCACTGGGCAAGAGAGGAAATTAGTATGTGCTGAACTAATTTATGCTGAAATCTGAGGGGGAGTGAATTCTGCAGTTACTTGTTTTATTATCAAGACAAGGCTGGGAGAACTAAAACTAAAGGAAAATAAAAGTTTTCCTTTGAAAAAAAAATCCCCCATAGAAAAGCCAATAATAATAATAAATATATGTTAAAGGAATTATTTCATTATACCATTTCAAACAGGCCTTCTGCCAGACTGCACTCCCTTGTAGTAACATAAATGGAATGATTACACAGTCAAGAGATCTGAAGTTGCCAGTAATTACTGTATTTCATGGGCTTCCCAGCTTCAGTAGCAAGTAGGAAATTAAGGATCGGTAAAAGGTTTTATGTACTTGAGGACAGCAGGTGCAGGGTACTGTGTAAGGAACTGAAAGGAGAACATGAACTTGCAGTTTTGATGGCTTCAAAATGTACCACATTTAAAGAGGACTCAAATGGTTTTTGGAAATGGACACTCCTATTCTGTTCCTACTTAGATTTATAATTGTTTTTCTACCAAGATAAAGTATTTCAGATTGCTGGTAATGCTAGTCTGTTTTCCCAAAACTAAAAATTAACAATTACAGCAAAGATGAAGAGGGATTGTTTTAAAGATTTTCTCCATTAGTGTGCCTGTATTTAACTCATAACAAAAGTCTGTCAGAAGCTAGTATAGAATCAAATTAACAGCTTGGAAAATAACTCTGAAGGCCATGTTTTCCAGTCACTTGATCAGAATGTGAATAAACATAGAAATTAGAGCAGGTTGATCAGGACTGTGTCCAGTGAAATTTAGAACTGCTCCAATAATGGAGATTTCATCGCCACTCCAGGAATCTGTTCCAGTGCCTGACCACCTTTGCAAGGTGGCCCTTTTCTCTAATAAGAATTTTTTTTTCTTTATCAAACCTTGTGATTTAAGAAGTTTGAAGAACAAAACAAATACCTCTATTGTTTTCCTATGCTCTTTCGAAGACCCTCTGAAGTCCCTGGTGATTTTGTATGCTATACAAGGTTTTTGTTGGTTTTTTTTAGCTGGTCTTCTTTGTCGTCTCTTCTCCACATTGGCAATCTTGCTTCCCCTTAGCACTTACAATGCCATAATTTTGAAACAAAAATGCAGATGGCCAGAGCTGTTTTCCTGTGAAAGAATTCAGAGTACTCCATCCTTGACTCTGAGGGTACAGCTTGTATTCACAGTTTCTGATTGTTCTTAATCCCTTCTCCAAAGAAATATGAATCTCTCACAAGATTCTAGCAGTAGTCTGGTTAGCATCAGTTTACATACTATTTGCATACTATGTACGTGAAAACGGAGCAAACTGTTTTATTCATACTTTGCATTTAGTGCAGCTCAATTCAGAGGTGATGTTTTAGCCTAAAAAGTGTTAATTCAAGGCACATCATACGTATTAAAAAAAAATTAGAAAAATCACTTCTAATACACACACACAAAAAAACAAATTTTGTTTTCAAAATGATGCATTTGTTGAATCTGCTTAATCAGTAACATGGAAAATAATCAGTACAGCAGAGAAAAAATTTTAATATACATTTTTGGTTTTTTTTCCTTATCATTTGACAATAGTTTTGAGGGGTTGAATGTCCAGGGCTGATAAGCCATTCTGGATAGGAAAAGAGTCCCAGTACTCAGAATACTGCTTAAAATAAATTATGGACAGATCCTCAAATTTGGTGAGTTGCCTCTTCTTCTGACTATGCTCGCTGTTCCAAAACACATAATCCCTTCAAAATCTGTGTAAGAAATCATACTTCATAAAAAATAGCGAGGAGAAGAATCAGTGACCATCAAATTGTAACCAAATGCTGTGAAATTCAAATTTCTTTTTTTCTCCATTGAGGAAATCAAATTTTTCATCTCCTTAGATATTCTGTAGCATGCTCACATTGGGTTTTGCTGTCTTTTCTGTTTTTTCTTTATGCTTTTCATATGTCATACATGTAAATACAGACTTGGTTTAATTTCTAAACCGTAATGTCATTGATATTTCTGTGAGAGAAACAGAATGACTTTAGGAACACTGAAAAAGCTATTGCTCAGATTAACAGACTGCAATGAAGTCATTAGAAGAAAATTAATAGCAACAAGAAATATATGTATTTATGAATGCATTATTAGAACTTTTTTTATTGAGATGGTGGGCAGATCTCAGCTATACAGGATGTGGCTCAAGATGGCAATCATTTAAACATATTTTCACTAGGAACATATAGGGCAAGGGATTTAAACAGCTGAAGACTTATGGGACCCATTTTTTGTCTCTCCTAGATGTCCCTCCAGCTTTGTTCTCATTCCTTTTCCTTTCTTACAGTCTGCCGTACAGTGACATAAGCTGCTAGGATGGAATATGATGCTTTTGCAGAAGGACAGAAAAAAGTTTACAGAAGGGCTTTTCTGTTTGAGTTGAGAGAATGATAGAGAGAGGATGTGAACAAATAATTGAAAATTTACTTGAACAGATTCATTTGTTAAAAATGTTATTTCTCAGTTACATCACTCAAGTTGTCTTGCAGTAAACAATAAGCTGCCATTCCCATCCAAAAAAAGTGTCTTACTCCTGCGTCACTTACTTACAGGATACTTTATCAGTATAGAATAGCAAGTGTTTGGAAAACAAATGGTACTTAAAAACTATTCAGAGTTAAACTCTTTGCTATCTTTCTACTCTTCTAAAACCGTAGATGTTACAGGGTGGAAGACAAGCCAAAAAAAAAAAAGAAATCAAATACTTTGGGTCTGCTTTTTGTAATCACAAAGACAATTCATGAATATACACACACATACATGAATATATGCATACATACATGCATGCATATATATATATATTCAAGCATATATATGTATAAAAAAGCTTTCTTAGAAAATAAATTGAATTAATCTTTTATTTATGAGTGAGAAAAGCTGTTTCTGACTGTTTAATTGTGTAAAACTGTAGAAAATTAACTGAGGCTGAGGTCAAATTGAGAGGCAATTGAAGATCTTTGCATGAGAAATGAAAGAAATATAAATAAAGAAAGGGTGAAGCTAGAAGTAGAACAGAAGGGGAACATTCTTCGAGTAGTTGTCAGTAGAGGTGTCATCATAGCTCTTTGTTTATATAGTAACAAGGACCGTGATGTTACTTTACAGGCAAAACTTGAAAAATTTTCATATCTTGAAGTTTTTTTCTTTCATATTATTCCTGCATAACTTAAGTCCTGGGAAAATATATATGGCTTTAAGAGTTACAGAGATCTATTAAAATACAGGTAATTGAAAAATGCAGTAAAAGATTTAGGAGAAAACACTTCATATGAGACATTTCTGAAATAAAGAAGACCACCTGTCTTAGTCAGCAGGAAGTGAACCTGGGAGTATGTGCAGGGGATCTAAAGGCCCCTGACTGAAGAATGATCCTGGGATGGAACAAAGTATACTGCCAGTTTTAAGGGAACTGATATTTGTGTCTGTACCTGCAAATATCTTGTTTTGTAGAGAGCTGCAATTGGTAGTTTACCTTGTTTTTGCAAAGACTTGTTTTGCAAGCAGGTGTTCTACTTGGGCTCTGTATCACATGTGCAGGTGGAAAAAAGCCCTGCAGACCCTGGGGAGAATAAAAGCAGGAGAAAGGCTGCAGTGGGGGAGAGAATCAAATCCACCACTGGCATGTTCCTTCTCTCTCCTTTCTGGCGGTTCGCCATCTCTCAAGGGTTGGTAAGTAATAGTGCACTTGCTTAGGGAGTATCTGCTTCCCACTTACAGGGATCATCTAAAATGGATGCCTGTGTGCGTGCGTGTGCGCGCTGAATAAAATCTGCAACCTTCTGTGCCGCTCTGAGTGCATAGTTTGCTTGCCTCTGCTCCTGAGACATCCTGTCTCTCAGATCCAAACATACCCTGAAACAGAGTAATCAGGCAGAAAATTAATTCACTTAACAGCTACAATAATAAAGCAAATCCAACTCACAAGTCTATCTTTACAGGGATATTGAATATAAAACAAAAAGCTGTCTATTTCTACTAACAGAGTCCATCTGAAATGCAGCAAGCAGCCCTACTCATTATTATCACTGAGAAGATAAAATCATTGCAAATAGCATTGGAAAAGATATTAAAATGAACAGGAGGATGACTACAAACTTTAAGCAGTTCGGAAGCTTGTCCTAAGCTCAGAACAGAAGTATAAAATGGACATGCAGAGATCTAAAAATAATTATACTTAAAAAAATCTGTAAAAAGTCTCTTTAAAAGGTTTAATTTAATTCCTCACATCAGTGTTATTAACTAATTTTAAAATTGTATTTTCCTATCTTTGAATTACAAAAAAATGCAGCTTTCATTTGCCTTCTCCTTTTCTTAAATGAACTGATGGTATATCAAAAAATGTGATTCAATAGAGATGGGCAAATTTTTTACACATTAGTTTGATGTGCACTTCCTAGTTTTGCATTCTCCTATAGATAACTGATAGTATTAAAATAAAAATGAATACTTTCTCAAACTGTTCGCTTGCAACTTGTCAAACATTAGATTTCATATCTTAATTTCCTTTGTGACATTTATGAAAATTTCTTTCAGTCCATTATTGAGTAGTGTATGACCTTAAATTTTCTCTTGTTACCAGCTTTCAAATTTATATTTTACATTATTCCAAAACTACTGAATTCATGACCTTCAAATATGATCCATTTATCAGTTTTATGTAACAAGCCAAATCTGAGTACATATACAAGTTGATTTGGAAAGCATATCATTTATTTCCAAATATTTGTACTAAAGTTTTACTCTTAATTCCTAATATAATTGGGATCTACTCTCCGGAAAGTGAGGATTCAGCGTACAAATGCCAAACTAAGCAGCAAGAGTTTGATACAATTTGCTGACAGCTCTAATCAAACTGATGAACAAAAATACTCAAATCACAGACTGTGTAACATTGTGTAACTAGGTTTGAAGGGAGAAGGGGGCAATAGAGAGCCTGTCCATAGCAAGGTATGGGATGCTATAGCTAAGTTAGAGGGACATGGTCCTGGCAGGGGCCCTAAACCTTGTTTACATGTGAAATCTTATGATGATGAAGGCAACAGGGAGACTAAAGGTAATTACTTCATAGGAATTAAGGAGTTATCCTCCAAGAAGATGACAAGACCAGCTGTCCAGCTGGAGTGCCTCTACACCAACACATGCTGCTTGGGAAACAAACAGGAGGAGTTGGAAACCACTGTGCTACTGAAAAACCATGATGCAGTTGCTGAAACCTGGTGGAATGATTCCCATGACTGGAATGTGGCTATTATCGGCTACGAGCTGTTCAGAAAGGACAGATGAGGAAATAGCAGGAGAGGCATTGCCTTCTACATCAAGAAAGGAATACAGTGTGAAGAGCTGTCCCTGGAGAATGGACACAAGCAAGAGAAAATCCTATGAGTGAGAGTTAGAGATCAAGGCAACAAAGGGAGCCCAGTGGCTGGTATCTACTACAGTCCCCCTGATCAAGAGGAGCCTGTTGATGAAGACTTCTTCCTCCAGCTCCAGAAGACATTGCTATCATAGGCTCTCATCCTGCTGGGAGACTTCAAACAACGTGACATCTGCTGGAAAAGTAGCCCCATGAGCTGAAGGCATACCAGAAGGTTTCTGGAATGTATTGAGGATAAATTCCTGAGCCATGTAATAGACAGCCCCACCAGGGTGAATTCAGTGCTGGATCTGTTGCTCACTAATGCTAACCAACATTGGTGACATCAGGACTGGAGGCTGCCTGGGCTGTAGTGACCATGCAGTGGTGGAGTGGTGTGGCTGACACACCTGAGGGACAGGATGCCATCCAGAGAGATCTAGACAGGCTTAAGCAGTGGGCCCAGGTGAACCTCAAGAGTTTCAACAAATTCAAGTACAAGGTCTTGCACCTGGGTTGTAGCAACTCCCACTATCGTCAGTACAGGAAAGATATGGATCTCTTGGAGTGCATCCAGAGGAGGGCCACAACAACAATCCAAGGGATGGAACATCTCCACTATGAGAACCAGCTGAGAGATCTGGGACTTTTCAGCATGGTGAAAAGAAGACTCTGAGGAGACCTGATAGCAGCCTTTTGTTGCCTAAAGAGGCAATAATAAGAAAGAAGGGGAAAGAAAGAAAGAAAGAAGGGGAAAGACTCTTCAGCAGGTTCAGTTGTGATGGGACAAGGAGAAATGGTTTCTAAGGAAAAGAGGGGAGATTTCAATTGAATAGAAGGAAAAAAATATTACAATAAGTGTATTGAGGCACTGGAACAGGTTGCCCAGAGATGTGGTGGATGCTCCTCCTTGGAGACATTCAAGGTCAGGTTGGACTGGGCTCTGAGTGACCTGATCTAACTGTAGATGTCCCTGTTCATTGCAGGGGAGTTGGACTAGATGATCATAGAATCACAGAATGGTTTGAGTTGGAAGGGACCTCTAAGATCGTTTAGTTCCAACCCCCTGCTATAGGCAGGGACACCTCCTTCTAGACCAGGTTGCTCAAAGTCCCATCCAGTCTGGCCTTAAATGCTTCCAGGGAGAGAGCATCCACAACCTCGCTGGGCAGCCTGTTCCAGTTTTTCACCACCCTCACAGTAAAGAATTTCTTCCTAATATCTAGTCTAAATCTACCCTCTTCCAGTTTAAAACCATTTCCCCTTGTCCTGTCGCTACATGTCCTTTTAAAAAGTTCCTTCCCAGCTTTTCTGTAGGCCCCCATCAGGTACTGGAAGGCTACTATATGATCCCCCAGAGCTTTCTCTTCCCTAGGCTGAAAAGCCCCAGCTCTCTCAGCCTGTCCTCGTAGGGAAGGTGCTCAAGCCCTTTAATCATCTTCATGGCCCTCCTCTGGACCCCCTTAAACAGCTCAATGTCCTTCTTGTGTTGAGGGCTCCAGAACTGGACACAGTCCTCCGGGTGGGATCTCATGAGAGCAGAATAGAGGGGCTGAATCACTTCCCTCGAACTGCTGGTCACACTACTCTTGATGTAACCTCGAATACGGTTGGCCTTCTGGGCAGCAATCATCATTAGGGATCATTAAGAGTCCCTTTCAACTCAAGCAATTCAATGATTCTATGGTATAATGATAGCTGAAACAAGGTATTTGTGTGAAGGGTGTATTTTATACTTACAAACTTTTCAAGAGATAGAGCTGTGGTCTAAATAAGCTCTAATAAGCTCCACAATTCTGGTTTTGCAGGATCAACAACTTAGAATAGAATAGATAAAAATATTCCTCTCAAAAACATATAACATTTTCTTTTATTCTGTTTCTTTTTAACTTAGCAATACTTATTTTAAGCTGTTTTTGACTACATGATATATTAGCTAGATGGCAGAAAGTAAATTTTAAGAAGTCTTTCTCACACTCTTGCCCCTGAAGTCTCAACAGAATATTGGCAGAATAATGGGGAAAATATAACCACCTAGCCCAAGGAAATCTTAATAGAATAATATAGACAAAGATTGAATAATTATTCAGTATTATGCAGAACAACAGTTTAAAATTTTAAAATCTGTCATTTTGGGCCAGCTTTAATTTTAGCAATAATCTAGGAATAAAGTTAACTGCTTTGCTGTTGCTTTCTTCGCCTACGTATATTAATTGTGCTTAACTCCCAACCCCAAGCTCTACTCTCTACATTATGAAATTACCATTAATCTTCCTACAAAGGAGAAGATATCTCTGTGCATTCACCATGATGAGGGGAATTGATATCTATTGATAACAATCAGTTATTCACTGCTGAGTGAGATGACTGGTAACACAGAGACATTTATGAAGAAGTAGGTGTTAGCTCTGGGATGTATTGCTTCAGAGATTGTTTAAATTATGTAGTATTTTTCCTCTAGCAGCAAAATCAGCACCTGAGTTGAAGAGACATCAACAAAGAAACTACATCTCATCTCCTGCCTGACAATATTTCACTCAGTGACTTCCATCAAGTCAGCATGAAAATATGCTACTACACATGGATGCTGTTCAGTTTCTAAAATAAATAAATATGCAGACAAAAAAAAACTAATAAACATATATGATAAAATACTGCAGGCTGAAGTCTCCCTATCCATGCAAGCAGGTTCTTGTTCTGAGGAATGTAAGCTCATCAGGACAAGGTGGATGGATGTTTAGCAGCAGTGCAGCTTTCTGGGCTCCAGCTCCTAACTGGTTTCTAGGGCTGGGATGAGGTCTCAGGCCAGGTTAAAGCCCAAGAATTGGGTTTCTCCAGACTAATATCTCACATAATTCTTAAGCTTACTTTGTCTCTGTACACAGATTTTCACACAAGCACGTTTCCCAGACTAAACCTCTGAGATGAGATGAAGTAATCTTAAACAGTAGAAGTAGTAGTTTGCAAAAAGAGATTCTTACTCCAAGACCCTCACATGTGTATAGTACAGTATTCCACATTCATTGTACTGGGCGCACAAGACCTTAAGTCCTCAGAATTATAGTTTGCTAGAAATATTGACTTGCAGCTCTGTAGTATCCTATCTTCTTTTACATTAAAATAAAGGTTTTTACCTGCATTTTTCTTTATTTCATATTGAAATATGAGTGAAGACCAGAAAGTCTGGTAAGGAACAGAACAACTTCTAAAAACAAAGACCTACGTACCTGCTGGTGCATGAGATCTAAATCCTTGTCCTACTAAGAGAAGCAAGATATTTCTGTTCCTAGGAGACAGTTCCCATCCTTTCCCAAAATAAAGAAGTGTGAATTTCCAGAGCCAAATTCCCCAAGTTTGGGGTCCAACCAGAATTTAGACAATAGAAAATGTTCTATGAAGATATTTGGCATAATATAATATGTGAGCACGGGAGCAAAATTCTTCCTTCTTTGGCATGTCTTTACTCATCAGAAGAAAAAAAATATAGGGTTATTTTCAGTGACTCATACAGAATTTCCCTTAGCTAAGGCTATCTTGTTGCCTTTTCACTCTCAGGGTTTCACAATGCAAACAAGGAGACAACCCAGAGCTGTATAAGGCAGTTCTTCTAGGGAGCATGGGCAGCATGTTAGCCCCAGAACTTCAGTCACTTTTGGCAACAAAACAGTGGGTTCCACTCTGCATTTGTCAACTTTGCTACCGTCACAGTTCAGCCCACTTCAGCCTAGTTTTGTGACAGGGGATGAAGGGACTCATGGTGTCACGGAGCAGTCACAGCAGGCCCACAGGCCCACTGGCTCAGAAAAGAAAGGAGGAAAAAAATGTGTCGGCAGTTTACGGGCCGGCCCAGACCGATTACATGACCAATGCAGCAGGGGACCCGCAGACGCATGAAAAAAGGGAAAGAGGGGAAGGGTAGGGGAATTGTAGATGGATCTAAAACAAAACAGCGGCACCAATCTGAGGAGGAACATTAATTTACTACATATTATATCGAAATTGAGGCCAACAAGTCAAAGTGAGACAGAGAGTTCAAAGCTCAGCCCTTACTCTGTAAGCTGCAGGGGGTCCACGTGCTTCACTGCCGCCAATGAAGAAAGGAAACTCCCCGTCTGCCAGGCAGCTTCACCACCCCCTCCAAGTGCAAAGACCCCTGGGGAATGCAGGTCTTTCCCTCCCCCTCCGAGAACCAAGCACCTAGAAATGGCAGTCCACAGAACCAGAACATTAACTCTTTAACTGCCAGTGCTTTACATGATGTTATGATGTGGAATATCGACAACAAAAAATCACAAAACCATGACACATGGTCCCATGCCTGTTATAAATTAGACTATATCAAATTGATCCGCAAAAAGATTTTATTAATTTGAGTAAGCAAAAACACAAGCAAAACGCAGCGCTGGGCGGCCAAGGAGTCTCGGCTCCGCAAAATGGCGCGCGCCCTCTGTCCGCGATTCCCAGTTTTTATAGTCTCAGGTCAGCGAGGATTCTCGTATGTTCGTTCACCTTCTGCGGCTGCGCCTCCCTGTTGCTAGGTGTCGTCACAATTTTCCTCGTCCTGGGATTCGCTCGATCCGAAGTGGGGAGGCGAAGCAACGAAGCAGGGTGTTTGTGCTTTCGCAAGAGTTGTCACCAGATTAGGACACTTACCCACAGCCTGCAACCCCAACCGCCAGACCAGCAGAATTATAATTTCATTATAAAATGAACAAATTCTTCCTCTTACAATGAACAAACAATTATAACTTTATTACAATACCCAAGGAAAAGAGGAAGGGAGGAATGAAAAAATTTAGGGAAATGGGCCTAGATGAGAAAAGAACAGTGGTAACGAGCTAAGGGAAACAACTAATTTACTAAATATGATAGCAAAATGAGAGATAATACAATATATTACAATATAATTGGGATTTAAGCTAATAAATCAAATAAAATGAGAGAGTGTCTGAAACCAAAATCCTTACTTTAATGCTGTAGGCGAGACAGCCAGGGACCACACAGAGCAAAGACGGGCAAAAAGAGAGGCTTGTTACTCCCAGTCAGTTTTTATCTTTCCCTCTGAATGGAAAACAGAAACAGAATAATTATTCTATTTATAAAGTCTTCTGTGAGCTGTAGTTACTCTTCTCTTCTGAGACCAGGAGACCAGAACTATCGACAATCCGTGGAACTGCAGCCTTAACTCCTTAACTCCCAGTACACTACATGATGTTACGATGTGGAATACCGATCAAGAATCATAAAACCATGACAGCTACATAAGCTAGTTTCAAAGTAGCTTGAAGTGGACAAGAACATAAGATTGTGTCTCTTTTCCCTCATCTGATTTCATTAGAACAAATCCACGTATTCTCAGCAATTATGTTCATGAAAGCTCTGTAAAGTTCTCAGCCACACTGTAGCTGGTCGTTATACTAAGGTATAAAATATAGAGTGAAAAGAAATTATTTGCTCCCAAATCAAACGTTAGCCAGTAAACAACTTGAAACACTACATGCCAAAAATGTTTTAATGCCTAATAAATAGTTCCTTTGAGTTCTGCACTCGGGACAGGAGAGTCACTGTCCTGAATGCCTTGGAGGTCCTAGGCTTTTTAAAAAGGAATAAAAAGAAGGAGATAGATAGCAAGCTGGGTACTGTGCTTCTGACTGTATTTATCGTGCCAGAAATCTTATGAAGTTGTTGTGGTTCAACCCAGCAGGCAGCTGAGCACCACACAGCCATTTGCTCACTCCCCCTTCTCCCCAGTGGGATGGGGGAGACAACTGAGAAAACCAAGTAGAACTTGTAAGTTGAGATAAAACTATTAACTAAGAGAAAAGGGAAAGGATAATAAAAATATATATATAACAAGTAATGCACAAGCAATTGCCCACCACCCCCTGATGCCCAGCTAGTCCCCCAGGAATCAGAGGAGAGTGAGTTGAACCCCTGTCCCCTTCAAATCTCCTTCCACATGATGTCATATGGTATGGAATATCTCTTTGGCCAGTTTAAGTCAGCTGTCCTAATTCTGCTCCCTCCCAGCTCCTTGGGCCCTTTGTTGAGAATGGCCTTGACTCCATATAGCACTAGATAGCAGTCAGCTATAAACACTGTTGTGTTATAAACATTATTGTTCTCCTAGAACCAAAACATAGCATTATACCAGACACTGAAGAAAACAGTTCTGTCACAGCTGAAACTAAGACAACATCTACCCCTTATTCCATCCCATTTACATCATGCTCATCTACAATTTCTACACATCCTAACTAATTACCATGTTGTTTTTGATATATATACAATCACATTTTATTCCCACAGTCTATGAGCCATTGATGTAAATTGTCCATGGTATTCATTTAGTTTATAACTTTGTGTTTCATCTGTCATAACAGTCCTTCAGTGCAGAACGGATGATTCTCAGTGTTGGGTTATTGAATGCAGAGGCTAGTTCTGTTTGCAGTGGAGTTGGTTTATTCTTCTTTAACATGGGTAATTCTTACTGTACTACTGTAAACAAGACATATAAGAACCATAATAATGATGACATACAGTTTTATGTAGCAATTTAACATCCACAAGTTATTGGCTGTTCTCACTCAGCACCAAATCACCTTGTTGTACACAACAGACATTCCCATCCTTCCCATAACCCACCACGTGCACCGAAGCCCCTGAGTAAAAGCAATCCCACAAATAGGCTTGCCTTTGCCCGAGGCAGGTATAATCCAAGCTGTCTCACCCAGCATGTTCTTTATGTGCACCACCTGGTCTTTATCTCCTTCTATGGTGTGCAGGACCAACTCAATTAGCAGATTCCCAAGTGTTGACTAACCAGGTGGCTTTTGTTAAATGTGTGTCCCAACGTTTGAATGTCTTAGCACCCATTGCTCTCAATGTAGTTTTTAACAGCCCATTATATCGTTCAATTTTTTCCTGAAGCTCGTGCATGTTAGAGGACATGATATATCCACTCAATGCCACGCCCTTTGGCCCAGGTCATTATGAGATTGTTCCAGAAAGGAGTCCCATTATCTGACTCAGTTCTTTCTGGGGTACCATTTCACCACAAGGCTTACTTCTCAATACCCAGGATAGTATTCTGGGTGGTAGTGTGGGTTGCAGAAGATGTTTCCAGCCAGCCAGAGGTTGCTTCCACTGTTGACTATTATTAGCACATGGCATTTGCCATGGCAATTTTGTGGGAGTGTGATATAATCTGCCTGCCAGGCCTCTCTGTACTTGTATTTCAGCCATTGTCGTCTATACCAAAGGAATTTTATGTGCTTGGCTTGTTTAATTATGGCATATGTTTCACATTCATGGATAACCTGTGTGATAGCATCCATAGTCAATTCCTCCTCTCAGTTCCAAGCCCATCTATAGGTTGCATCTCTTCCTTGATGGCCTGAGGCATCATAGGCCCATCAAGCTAGAAATAATTCACCCTTATGCTGCCAATCCAAATCTACCTGAGCCACTTCATTCCTAATAGCCTGATCCACCTACTGGTTATTTTTATGTTCTTCAGTGCCGTGACTCTCGGGTACATGAGCATCTATGTGATGTACTGTTAAAACCATGTTCTCTTCCCATTGTGTATCTTTACACAATGCAGTGGCCCAGATGAGTTTGCCTCTACTATGCCAATTGCTCTGCTTCCATTGCTGTAACCTACCCAAATGGCATTTCCCAACTGCCCATCAGTGATTAAGACATACTTGTTCTCATTTGCTGGCAGTTTAGCGGAGCCTGTTTAGCATGTGTCACCTCCTCATCTTGTGATACTCCAAAATGTTTGCCTTCGGGCCAAACTATAATCACTTCTAAGATACCTGAATGACTGTGATTTCCTATTTCAGACCACCATGTGATCAGTGCAATCCACTTACTCCATGTAGCATCAGTTGCGTGATGTGTGGAGGGGACACATCAGCCCAGCACAGGCAATCAGGGTGCCAAAAGGAGCTGTGCTTCAGTACCAAACATTTCTGAAGCAGCTCAAGCCCCTTTACATTCTACAATTTTCTCTTTTTCAGTTGGAGTATAGCAGGCCTCGTATCCTCTGTATTCTTGACTCTAGAACCCTAGATGTCAACCTCAAGTCTCACCTGGCACTTTCTGCAAGATCTCCAAGTGGGACCTTTCTCCCCTGCAGCGCAGACCACGTTTTCTATATCTTGACCTGCCTGGACTGACCCAAGGGCTACTGCATGAACAGTCTCCTGTTTAATTTATACAAAAACTTGTTGTTGCTCAGGACTCCATGTGACATTACTCTTCTTCCAGGTCACTTGATAGAGAGGGTTTACAGTCAGAGTGCAATCCAGAATATGCATTCTCCAGTCACCCACAACACCAAAGAAAGCTTCTGTTTCCTTTTTGTTTTGTTTTTGTTAGTTGGTGGAAACATAGCAGTTACTTTATTGATCACATCCATGGGGATTTGACAACATCCATCTTGCCATTTTATTCCTAAAAGTGTATCTCCTGAGCAAGTCCCTTGACCTTACTTTGCTTTATGGCAAAACTGGCTTTTAGAAGGATTTGTATTATTTTCTCCCATTTCTCAAAAACTTCTGCTATGTTGCCCTATGCAATTATGTTGTCAGTGCATTGCAGATGTTCAGGAGCTTCCTCTTCTTCCAAAGCAGTCTGGATCAGCCCATGACAAATGGTAGGTCTGTGTTTCCTCCCCTGAGGCAGTCAATTCCAGGTGTACTGAATGCCCCTCCAAGTAAAAGCAAATTGTGGTCTGCACTCTGCTGCCAGAAGTATTGAGAAAAACTCATTGGTGATGTTAATTGTGGCCTACCATTTGGCCACCTTTGACTCCAGTTCATATTGGAGTTCTAGCATGTCTGGTACAGCAACACTTAGTGGTGGTGTGACTACATTCAGGCCATGATAGTCCACTGTTACCCTCCACTCTCCACTGGATTTTGACACTGGCCATACGGGACTACTGAAGGGTGACAGAGTCTTGCAGATTACTCCTCGGTTCTCCCTTTGGCAAAATAGCTGATGAATGGGAATTTCAGAGTCCTGGTTGGTGCGATATCACTGCAGGTGCACTGTTGTAGTAGTGATTGGCACCTGTTGTTCTTCTACTCTTAGCAACCCCACAACAGAAGAGACTTCTGAGAGACCAGGCAAAGTAGACAGCTGCTTAATGTCCTCCACCTCCAAGGCAGCTGTGCTGAGAGCGCACCAATACCCTTTTGGCTCCGTGAAGTATCACCTCCTGAGACAATCTATACCAAGGATTCCTCTGGGCCTGTTTCAATGGGGTGCTTCTGCCACTCATTTCTTGTTAGGCTCACTTCAAACACCAATACAGTTAACTCTTGGGATCCCCCTGTCACTCAGTAATACAAATGGGTTTTGCCCTTTTATAACTTGATGGCATTAGAGTACATTGTGCACTAGTGTTCATTGAAGCCTCGTATTTCTGTGGTTCTGACGAGTTAGGCCATTGAATCCATACAGTCCAATAAATCCAATTACCCTTTTCCTCCACCTGGCTGAAGGCAGGGCCCCTCTAGTTCTGATCATTGTATTCATTACTCATCGCTCATGTATAAGAACAAGAAGGCTCACTGTCAGCCTTGGAGGTAACATCAGACCACCTTCTCTGCCTGGAGAACTGCCTGCTGGAAACTGGAGCCACCATCTTCCTGGAACGACCCTCTCTTATGATTGTTTTCCCTTGCCTGTAGAGCCAAGGTGGATTTTCCATCCCACTTCCTCATATCCTCTCCATGGTCACATGAGTAAAACCACAGGATGATACACGCTGTGTACCCACTATATCCTCTCTCGAGCACAGGAACACCTAGTTCTAATAGCTGAGATATTGGTTTGTACTGGATGGGAGCAAGGCATATAATCTTTTAATTGCTGGAGTTCCTGGGACAGTTTCTCGACAGCCGAGACAAGGGCTCATAGGGTGGAAGAGAGACTATCTTCATATTGTCGAAGTACACTAGCCACTTCATCCACTGTTGGTCTTTCATTATCATTCCAGTTCGTTCCTGTGAGTGTGCTGGTATATGATGATGGTGTATTCCATGCAACTCTCTCCCATGTCAGTCACATACATATCATGTCATCTCGATCTCGGGACTTGGTATTATTGTCCTACTTAAGTCCATATATCACTTCTATCACAGTTAGTTACCTCAGGCACTGGATAGCTTTCTTCATGGTGGTCCGTTTGCCTGGGATAAATTCCTTGAAGGAATAACTTTCTCTCATGGCTGGCAAGAGTTGCCACCATAGAGTGAAAGGCTGTGTTTTCCTTTTATCAATTGCTTTGTCAATGACACTTTCCCTAGAAAGAGACTGCAGCTGCTTGGCTTCACTGCTTGCTATGTCCAGGCTACTGGCTCCATCACCCCAGCACCAAAACAGCCAGGTGGTAGTGTGCTCACTTGGCCAACAGCTGTAATCATTTCACAAATCTTGCAGCTCACTCAATGTAAGGAGGCAAGTGGTTTCTATTTCTTCCTCCTCTCCCCTTAGTGATGGCTCCCCTCCATTTTCATCTTCTCCAAACTTAAATGCTTCTCTCTTTTCTAACCATTCTGACTTTTGTAGACATTTTTTCATCTTGCTTGCAGGGGCAACTGATAGTGTCACTGATTGGTTCTCTGGTTGAACTGTAGGGCTTGTTGCAAGGATTGGAGTGACCACAGGACTGGTTGTGAGGGTTGCGGCATCTGCAAGGCCCATCAGAATTCTTTCAGTAACTGCAGGGTCTGTCAAAAAAATCAGAGCAACTGCAGGGCCCATAGCACAGGTTGTAAAAGCCATAGGATCCATCGTGAGGAGTTGGAGCAAGCACAGGGCTTGTTGCAGGAGGTGGAGCAACCGCAGGTCTTGTTGCAGGAGGTGAAGCAATTGCAGGTCTCTTTGAAGGGGTTGGAGTGACCACAGTGCTTGTTGCAATGTTTGGGCAGCCACTGGACCCATAGCAGAGTTGGAGCAACTACAGTGCTTGTTGCAGGACTTGGAGTAACCGCAGGACCTGTCACAGAGTTTGGAGCAGCCACAGGGCTCATTGCAGGAGTTGGAGCAACCACAGAGATGTACCTCTAGGCATGGAACACCTCTCAGAGGGAATTTTTTTCTTTTTCTCATGGCAATACTTGGAATATCCACCAAGACCCATTGCAGAAGCAACCACAGGGCTCACTGCAAGGGCTGGAGTGACAGCAGGGTCTGTCACAATTCTCGGAGCAATGCAGGACCTGTTGCAGGAATTTGAGATGCTGCAGTGTCTATAACAGGAGTTGGAGAGTCTGCTGCATTGTCATCAGATCCAGAAGTATTCTCCTTCCTTTGAGTATGCTAAATAGTATTGAACAGAGCTTGGTAGGCACAGGCCAGGCCCCAGTATGCTGCAGTGATTTATGTCTCTTTAGGATTGCCAGGGTGACAGTAGACCTCTTCCAAACATTCTACTGATTTTACAGGGTTCTACAGTTGTTCATAGGTGAAGTTCTAAACCACTGGGTGTGCCTAGAGCTCTAGGCACCTGCCCATAGCATCCCATACTCCCTGCCACTCAGAACTATCTTGCCTCAGGGCAGATCTCTAGGCAACATTCTTAAATAATTGTTTAATCTTAAACATAACCTGAAAAACGTTAACACATAGTAAAAAGAGCACGCTGGTTTGAACATCCCAAGAATATTCAGAATTCTCAAGAGCTATTGTAATTAGCTCATGAGCTCTAAGGAAAGAAGGAAAAGTGAAAGAGAGGCTGAGAAAAATGTTCTCCCCTATCTCCTCCATAGCCCAGCTCCTTGAGGAGACAAAGCAAAGTATGTAAGTACTAATGCTAATAACAAAATGGCTTCCAAAACCCAAAGATGACTACAATGCTGAATACACACAGAACAGCAGTTTCTCAGCTGCCAATTTGATCATGACATATGCCAAGACCATGTAGCATAGCAAAATAGAAACCTTAATCCAACCCCCAGGGATGACAAGCAGTGCAGCATGGAAAATAAGCAGCAAGCAAGGTTCCCCATAAATAGGCAAAAATTAACATTGTGACCAGCAATTATCAAACTACCACAACACCCTGTGTTAGCACTGCCCAATTAGATCTGCTGTTATCTCAACCCTTCAGGCCCCATGTTGGGTGCCAAACTGACTGTTACGGTTTAACCCAACAGATGGCTAAGCACCACACAGTTTCATTCACTCCCCTCTCTTCCCAGTGGGAAGGGGGAGAGAATTGGGAAAAAAAATAAGAAAATAAGTAGAACTCATGGGTTGAGATAAAACTATTTACTAAGATAAAGGATACTAATAATGAGTATATGTATATGAATAAATATAAAAAGTGATGCACAAGCAGTAGTTCACCACTCCACAATCATCGGAAGGGAGAAAGTTCAACTCCTTCAAAATTCCTTCTATGTGATGTTATATGGTATGGAACATCCCCTTGGCCAGTTTAAGTCAGCTGTCCTAATTCTGTTCCCTCCCAGCTCTTTGGGCCCTTTGCTGAGAATGGTCTTGGCTATGTACAACACTGCTTGGCAGCAACTATAAACGTCAGTGTATTATCAACATTGTTTTCCTCCTAGAACCAAAACACAGCATTATACCAGATACTACGAAGAAAACAATCCCATCCCTGCTGAAACTAAGACAGCCCCTTAGGAGGACTTTCTCCCTAGAAAATAGAATATCTCTGTGAGAAAAAAAGGCCTGATAATCATTTATTGCATAGTTCTGTGATTTCTCATGAACCTCTGACCAACTCACCTGCCCACTGCTCCATTGGGTTGCTCTCAGTTTTCCAGGCTTCTGAGAAGTTTTCCACAGCTGACATAATTGAGAAAAAAAATGATCCACTGTTAAACTTTTATGTCCATCTGCCCTTCAATGTAAAACTCCCTCAAAGTGCAGCAGTTCTTATTCACAACACACCAATGACTGATAGAAAAAAAATTGATCCAACAGAGCTCAAAAGAGCAATTTTACTAAAGAAGAGGGGAGAGTAAGACATGTCATTTCCTTCCAGTCTTGGGCACGTGCAAGAAGTTAGTTTTTAGAATTGGAATATGTAGCAATCACCACTACTAACTTCATAAAAGTTAAAAAAATTTAGTGATGCAACAATTATAATGCACAAAATGTGTGGATATGCATACACATTTTCTGCATTGAAGTATCTCCATCTTTCCTAGACCACATTTTTTTCTGCTAAATATCCATGTAAATATATAGTATCTGTTGGTAAAATGGAGCATAAACGGTCTTTTGCCCTCTCTTTGAAATTTTCTGATTAATGTACAGCCAGCTGGCATGACAGCCATCTCCAGCTAATTAGAACAATTTTTCTTCTAGGTCACTATACTACGCAAGTTGCTCTGAAAGTAATATCTTCATGGAAACTATGAAAGCTACATAGAGCACAATAACAGCTGCAAACACTTTTTTTCTGCAAGTTCTGTTAGTTCTGCAAACTATTTTTCAACAGTCACCACCATCAGCTATGCATTTTTGCTAGTGATGAACCTTGCCTTGCATGCTGCACTCATCAAAATCTGCACCAGCAGAGGTGACCCACTGTTTCATTGCTGCTCTGATGGCATTGCTTCTATCTTCTATTGGTCCAAACACATGGAACTCAGAAGACACAAAATCTGGACTGTACAGTGTGGGATAGGACATCCCAGACAAGATTGGCAATGTGCTCCAGACTGGTATGGAGCCTGGCATTACTGTGTTGCAAGAGGAAGGTTGTCTTCTTCTCTGGTCTGACTGAAAACTTGATTCAGCTTAATCAGCATTGAGATGTACTAGGCAGAGTTGATGGTTTGTCTGGGTTTCAGGAAATCATGGAATCATAGAATCATGGAATTGTAGAATGGCTTGGGTTGGAAGGGACCTCAAAGATCATCTAGTTCCAACCTTCCCACTGCAGATAAGGTTTCCAACTGCTAGATCAAGGCCAGGACTCCATCTAGCCTTGAACACCTCCATGTATCATCCACAACTTCTCTGAGCAGACTGTTCCAGCACCTCATCACACTCTCCATGAAAATCTTCCTCCTGACATCTGATCTAAATGTCAACTCCTTTTATTTAAAATAATTTCCCCTTGTCCTATCACTATCTACCCACGCAAAAAGCTGGTCGTTCTCTTGTTTATAATCTCCCTCTAAATATTGGAAGGCCATAATGAGGTCTCCCAGGAGCCCTCTCTTCTCCAGGCTGAAGAAGCCAAGCTCCCTCAGCTTGACTTCATTGGAGAGGTGCTTCAGCCCTCTAATCATCTTTGTGGCCCTCCTCTGGACCTTGTCCAAAAATACCACATCGTTCCTGAACTGGGGCTCCAGACAAGGGGATTTCCTCTTTCCTATCCCAAAAGGCAGCATGCATAACTTTACCTACTGAGGGCAGTGTCCTTTCTTTGATGGAGAATTCACATAATCACTCCATGGACTGCTGTTTTGCCTCCAGTTAGTAGTGATTACAACACTTCTTGTCACTGGTAATGATGCAATCCAGGAAACTGGCACCTTCATCCTGCTATTTGCTCAATCGATCATGACAAACTTGTATGCAGTGTTATTTCTTTTCCCATGTGAGCATCTGTGGGACCTACCTGGTGCAAAGTCTGCAATATTCCAGCGTTGCCACTGTCATTCCCAATACACTGAAGCTAACATTCAGCTCCATACACAGTTCCCTGGTTGTAATTCACTAATTTGCATGGATGAGCTGATTGAGACACTTTTTATTGTATGATGTGACAGCTGTGTGTGGCTGTCCTGAACGTGGCTTGTCTTTCACATTACTGACAACACAGCTGAAATGCACCACCCACCACCTCACTGTGCTAACATGCACTGTTTGGCTTCAGAAATATTCAGCAAAAGTTGATGAATATCAGTTGGTGCCATTTTTCTGCATGGAGGAATTCAATTGCACCCCTTTGCTTCATGAGCAAATTCCATGTCAGACACCATTCTGCCCTCTCCTGCTCCTCTCCTGCCATCTGTTTCACAGCAACAAAATTTAGTGGAATATTGGGAGGAAGATTCAACCTTATTGCCATACTACCAACATCCCCCTTTAACATGGTGGACCAATGTAATAAAGGCATTACTTTTGGAGCAGCCCTCATAATTGTCAGGTAAAAATTATTAGCCTAGAAAAGGCTTTTTGTCTTGGGGTTTCAAGACTAGGTTGTTTTGGGTTGGATTGCTACATTACTTCTAGAGGAAAATATACACTTAGTGGAAGTACAGATCATATTGAATGAAGATTGGTGATAGGAATAGTAAAATCCTCATATGCCAAAAACTAAACAATGTAATTCACAGCTCTACTGAATCTACAAGACTGCTGGCAAATGTTGGTTAAAAATCACAGCCCCTTGTAACACATGTAGGAATCACTTCATGATATCTAGGAATTACTGTGACAGTTCTTTAAAATTTTGTATCTGAACTCCATTCTTTGGATCCTTCAGAGTGCGATAGATTATTTACGTAAGATACTTTCATTTCCTTTTCTGCTTTGACTTTTTTGTTAAGGCTGCAAAACATCAACACAAATAAATAAACAAACAAACAAATGAATAAATAGATTGATAAATAATTATAAAAATGTAAAAATCTATTTAGCACTTGAATCTGTGAATTAATATCTAGACTTTCCACTTAAATAAAAACATGCTTCCTTTTGTTTATTGTTTATTACCAGCCTGCTCTACTTTCTGTGTCTCAGTCAAGATGCTGATCTCTGCTTTCCTGGTTAACTGCTACCTGCTAGAGAGCTTTTAATTATATTGTGAAACTTAAATATTTGTCTCTTCGTGTATGTTAAGTAGAAATACATAGTACTTCATGAAGCACAGTGCTAATATGCTAAGAACAAAATCTTTAGAAGTAGTTGCAAAATATAAATTTATCTGTAAGAATTGATGCAATTTTAGAAACTTATCAAACTCTGACAATTTGCTGTAACACTGTGCATTTGAATAGCACAAGAAATTAGATTTTTAAATAGTGTCAGTCAAAAAATAAATAAAACGACTAATGCGTTCACTGCATTCAGTGAAATTGAGTGAAAGTGTAGTTATTACAACAGCACACATATTTGTCAATTTAAACCACATCATGTTGGAAGGATAGTGAGAGAAAGAAAAACTAGGATTCAAAGAACATTCAGTGGGAATGGCCAGGGAGTGTCACTTTTTCTTGTGTCTTCTCTGCTTCAGTATGCAGTAAGCAGGAAAGGTTCATTGAAATATCACCCATTTTGGAATCATAAAAAGAATAAACTGAATACAAGTAAACTGGTGAGGCTGACTTCTGAGGATAGGAGCTGGAAAAAATTCCATACCATATATGAAATATGGATGAATTGACTTTGGAGAATTCAGTCTTGCACTATATTAAATATTTGTATCTTAAAAAAACATACCGTTTGCACAATATTTGATTCTGTTCCCCTCGGTTTTCTATGAGGTGTGTATAATTATCATGTGACAGTGTAGCTAAATCTGTAGCACCTTCCACAAAATAATACAAAATATTTAATCAAATGCTCAGTCCCCTTAACACAGCCTTGCATGACTTAAGGACAGCATCAATAAAATTTAAGAAAATCAGCAGTTGATTTTCATGCAAAAGAGTTCTTCCTGGTGTTACAGGTTGTACAAAAAAGAAGAAAAACCAGATGTAATTTTTTTAAGAGAAAACAAAACAAGAAGCTCTCTCAAAACCCAATAGCCCTCCTCTTCACATGCCTACCTTTGGAAACTGTAATGCACTCCTCAGTCTCTGACCAGGATCTGGATTTTGCAGCAAAGGTAAATTGTCATTTCTAACCTTCATTGTTATCAGTCCCCATAGGAGTTTTGTTGATACATCCTCAGCTTTATCTGGAAAAATTTCCCTTAAATATTCATTTTTCAATGTTCAGTTGACTGAATTTGACCATACAGGGAAGCACATGTCTTACAGGTTCTGATGGATTTGTAGCCTTTGTTGCAGGATACTCACCAATGTCTGAACTGCTGCCAACTGGTCCAAAACAAAGGACAGTAAAAAGTTTGAGTGGATATGGTACATTCATACTAAGAAGGATGGCCATCATATGTTCAGACAAGGGAAGTTCTGCAAATTCCCTTCTCTCTCTTTCCCAATCCTTATGTAGATTAATTTCTCACATCTCCAGAGGAACTTCTCTGATGCAGACTCAGCTCAAGTTAGGAGAAATTTAGCAGCAGTGTTTGTAGGTTCATCTTTGAAAATACAAAGAAATACACAATTTATAATAACTGTTTGCTGCACATTTACCAATTTTAATCCTGGCTTGAGAGCTATCCATACTATTAATTTAAATATAATTATTACAATTGTTCAACTATATTATCAGATCTGTACTTCTTTGAGACATGAAATTAAGAAGAGGAAAAGATATTTCTGTCAAAATGCAGATTGTAAAGCAGGTGCAGTAGTTTCTGATTTTTTTTCTTCCAAATTATCCATGAACAGAAGATGTTTCAGGAGATAAAATTCAAAATCACGTCACTACTTAACTACCTTTTTGGGATATCTCCATAAGTATTTCTACTTTTAATTAATGAATAATGACATTTTGAAATTATGAAGGCAAATCTCTGGCTACATGAGAAGAATTCATGACTAACACTGTAATGAAGAAGTGCATTATGGGAATGAGGTAAACCACAGTAAGCCATTTTGATCGTAGCCTGAATATCCACACAGACATAAAACATCAGACTTACTGGAAACGTTTCTTTCCATTGTCATCCTTTCCTTTAAAATATCTTTCATGTGGCATTTCCAAATTAAGATGAAAATTGAAAGAAATACTGGTAACAGTGTCACCAACAAAATTTAGCCAAATATAGTCTCCAGTAGAAAATTAAATTCATATTTTATACATGCATGTCCATTATGATCCATTTATCAAAAATAAATATCTTGCAAATCAGCTGAAATTAAACTAATGGCACACACTTTAACAGCACTGGCTAAAATCCAGAGTGCTAAATTGGCAATGCAGAATTATAAAGACATGGGCATATTCTTTATGTGTGCTGGCTGTGATCCAAAATGGTTACAGTAAGTAGGAGAATAAAATGTTACTAACAGGGCCCTCTACTCCATGTTAGTCCAGCAACTATTACACTTCAGCTAGAAATATGTGATAATTATGAAATACAGGCACACAAACCTCCAGGCATAGAGCCTTCCTGATCCTGAGCACCACACCTGGAGACACTAAAGGAGAAAGAGTAACACATATACACATATTCTGACAGTCTCATAACTGGGCTAAAGCAATTCTGGTTTTGTTCTCCTCTGTCTGTGGTGAGACTCTCAGATTAGCAAGGGCATTGATGACTTTACAAGGATATTATGCTGGACTGTAATTTACAAAATTTTACAAAATTTTTCAAAATTATTGTCTGAGTATGTTAGCCAGTCCTCTGGGGAAGATGGGAAAGGATTCATGTCAAAACAGTACCCCTGCCATCAAAAGAGTCTGGAAGGTTTCTGCAGCCTGATGGAGAGCTTTTCAATACCTTTTCTGCCTCCTGGTCTTCTTCCTAATGTAACTGAATTGCAGTTGGGGCATAGATCTCATCTGTTTTTTGCAAATTTTATTTTTAAGAAAAAATATAATTGCAGATGCAAGGATATACAGGGCTGGTAGCACACACTGAAAGCAGCAGGGGTAACCTAGGCTTTTTTTCCAAAGGCAGGAAAGTAAATTCCGTGAGACATTTTGACATTCTTGAGATCTGTATCCACATCATAGAGAGGTCATCTTGTATTTCAATTGAGTGAGTAACTCACAGAAATGAAATTCATTTTGTAGTCATGAGTTTACTTTCCACATTTATTTGCCATTGGAAATTATTGCTTGAAATATTATAATAGATTTGGCCTAGAGAATAAGAATCAACATCCAATGGAAAATGTTGAGAGACTGGAGAACAAGTTCGCTTTGATTCACAACAAACAAAACAAAACAGAAAAATCCAGGCTTTGTTCATGGGATAGGAATTCTAAAATATTCTATTTTAGGAGTTTAGTGGCTTGCTTGTATCCTGGCTTGAAATTGTCATCATTTCTGCTTTTTTATTGCAGGAAGGAGAGGAGATGAAAAAGGAGAAGAGAGAGGGAATAGGAAAGAAAACAATACCCTTTCAAGTTCTATTGTCTATGAATCCATATAGTCCCCTTCTTGTTCCTCAGCGTTTTTATTTTTTTCCAAACTTGTCTTCTGCTGCTCTATATTCAGACTTTAAATTGTTGCTTTTCTTTGGAGAAAATGAGAGAAATGGACCAGAGTTTTTGAGATCATTTGCTAAGAATCTATTTTGATTTTCCAAAGACAAGATTGTAATATTCCAGTAAAATTATAATTTTCTTATACCAAATCTAAGTTGTTCAAAATCAGAACTATTTTATTAGGAAAGTAATCCTCAGATAAACCAGCTTAATCCCATACATTCTAGACAAGTTTTGCAAATAGCTTCTAGCTATTAGATAATTTGTAAACAATTAATTTCCAATATCTGTTTAAAACTCAATCTCCGGAAATTCATGGAGATGCTATGGAAGATGAATAATTGAAAATGATGCCAAAAATTGTCTGAACACTATCAATACCTCAATATTCTTATTTCAAAAGGTGTGATTAAGTTATACATACATAAGGATTTCATACTGTTGTGGTTTAACTTGGCAGATAAACTCCCACTCCCTTCAAAACTCCTTCCGTATGATGTCATATAATACAGAATATCCCTTCTGCCAGTTTAAGTCAGCTGTTCTAAATCTGTTCCCTCCTAGATCCTTGGGCTTTCGCTGAGAATGGCCATGTGTCTACACAACACTGCTTAGCAACAACCGCATCAAACAGTTGTGTAAAGATCAGTGTGCTATCAACATCGCTTTTCACCTAGAATCAAAACATAGGATCATACCAGACTCCAAAGAAAACAATCCTTTCACCATTGAAACTAAGACAGATATTATTATAGACACATTTTAGGTTAGCTAAGGCATTCACTTGAGCTAGATAGATATGACACAGGACTCATGGAAGCCTATCCCTTCCAACACTATAGATACAGACAAACAGAATACCAAAGTATAGCTTGGATAACATTAGATGGTGATGTTTAGACAGCTGAATGCTACCCTAAACTGCTTTCTGCATATAATCTTTAACATTTCCTTTTTTAAGAATCTCTATCCACAAGTATATTTTTGAGAATCTTGCCTAAAAGTAAACCTAGATTTAAAAAATTCCAGCCTACTGACTTAGAACCAAGATGGTGAATTTCTGAAACACATATTTCTGGGAATTATTGCCTTTAAAATAGACATTTGTATGATGTTCTTACCACATGAGGTTTTCAGAAGAGCAGGAATTGGGCGTTTGATAGCATAATTGCTTAATTTGCTGCACGTCAGGGGAGGAGGCTTAATTTTGTTGCTAAAGAAAGCAAAACTGACTGACCATGTGCTGGGTGCAGCAATGCTGAGCTAAGGAGAAGTTAAACCTCAGTGATCACTTCTGAAGAAGGAAAAAATTTTGCTGTTACTTACTGTCACTGCTAGGATCACAGAATATTAATGAAGAGGACAGCCTATGACAGCTGTGTGAGCATATTGGTCATCTGAATGGACTTTGGACTTTGTACCCGTATCTCTTAGCAGTACAAAGGCAGTAGCCTGAATTTATAAAAGTAACACTCAGACTCTGCTGCAAAAAATGATTTGGAAAGTCTTAGACAGTTTTACTCTTTTATAAAATCAGATATGTGCTCAAGACACTGCGGGGAAAAAAAAAAATGTAGTTACGCTTTATTTCCACATAAATAATCTTTTTTTCTTATATGAATAAAGTAAAAATCTTCTATCTTTTAGGAGAAAGAATAATGTGAGAGAGATTTAATAACACACAAAGACAACTGCTTATAATTTGACCATTAAAAAAAATGGATGAAGAGGATGCATTGTGAGATAACAAGAGAAGATTCCTGCATTTCACTGGAAAAAATGTTAGGAAAGCAGTTCTTCAGAAATATTCAGTATCCTGGTGCAAGAGCAGCTTGTGATACATCTTTGATGTAGTTTGTTAGAGACCTAGACTATAAGGAAATATTACAGCATGCAGAAGACTTTTAGGCTTCATCAGCGTGAAAAGGATGGTGATAGTTCAACAGAGCTGAAACCCTATGAGGTGCCACATTTGAGGTTGGAGATGGTCAGTTATGGCCTCTGCAGTTATTTCACTCTGCACACTGCTTAAGAGAAAGCACCTGTACATGAACAGAAGGTATAAACTCATTGCAGGCTCTCTTTACAGCTTCCACCTCACTGCAGCTCTACACAGCATCGCTGCAGATATCCACAGCACAGCTCAGCGTAACACTGCCATTCCCCTTCTCACCTTCCTGCAACCTTGTCTTACATCTACTCACAGAAATATGCATGTTCAGTTTAGATCCTGACACTGTATTGAATGAGATTGCTCTCAACCTCCTTTGACTCTAATTTCCATGCCATGACAACAAACATGCACTCCTCTCCACAGCTACTCCTCATGCTACCACCCTTTCAGAATTTTATATCATTGCTGCTTGTGTGACTTCATACATCTATGCTTCTTCCCCTGCAAATGTAACTGCAGCTACCTTAGCTGGGATCTTCATGGGTCATCTCCACTTTCCAATGAGAGCTTCAACCTACCTACACAGCATTTCCCTCAGTGCAACACCATCACTGCCAAACTCCTAGCAATAGCTCACCACAAACCTAGGTCCCTTGGCCTCTGAGGAACCTCAATTTCTTCCCAGTACATGCAATAACTCATGGTCATTTTCTATCAGTTTAATGCTACTATGGGAAAAGGGAAATTCCTTGATATTTTGCAAACCTTTCAACTTTATCTTCTTGTCTGCATCACAGGTAATACACACCCTAAAACACCAAATAGGACCCTGTTTGCCTGCTGAGTTTCTACTTTTCCCAGTGATTTATGGAGATGCTACCTATGTCCTGCCCTTGCAATTATACTTCCTCCACAGTGTCAGCTCAGATGTGATAACTGGTATGTATGAATGCTCTAACATTCTTTTCATGCCTCATCCTTGTCTGTTATCTTCCTACCTGCATAAAACTGAGGGAAACAGTCTTATTACTTGTATTCCCTGAACACACCCAGGATGCAGATATATGAAATCTCACAAAAAGCACTGAGAGGCTTTTTCTGCTCTAGAGACTGTCATAACTATGGAACATGCAGACTGGTCATGACATAAACACAAAGAGAAATAAGCACTGAGTGTGACAAATGAATTTAAGTGATTTCACTTCTTTTGTGTTTATTATCCACCTAGTTAATTTAAATTATAAATTATATCCATGTTGGACAATAGGTCCATGCCAACGCGCATAGCGTCCCCTGCAAAGTGCCTTTGCATTTCATAAAGAAGAAAACACAACCAAAATACATTTACATAGGCCCAGGACTTTTGACAACTCTTTACAAACAGCATTCAAAAATGCTAAGGAGAAGTTCTTTCATCAGGGATTAAAGTTTTTTGGATATCCTCAAGAGAATAAGAAGTCATGCCTTGATTAATTCTAGCCTTAGCTGTCACATGGTTTTGTTTCTTCTACCTGACTTGGCTTTTATAAATAGATGAAGTTAGAGAATGTTACAAATATCACCCAAGTTCATATAAATGCATGATCTCAGTAGGTGCAAAGCAGAGTAGAACAAATGACTCTGTGATACGGCTATCAGGAAGCAAGTTTCAGACAAACACATGGATGCTGTGAATTATGATTATTGAAAGGAAAAAAAAACTACCAAAGAAAACTATATAGTGTATCTGTTCATCCTGCTACCCAGGCAGGTTGTACGACAGCACTAGAAAATGCCACTATCTTTCCTTAGAGAGTTAAAATTACCTTTAATGCCACAAACAATATCTACAGATATTCTGCATAACTCAAGCTGTGATGAATGATCTAAAATTTGAAACTATTCAAGAATCATTTTTACAATTTCTGTAAGTAAGGAGGTATGTGCAAAAAAACAGTTGGTGAGATGCTGCTCTCTACTGGAAAACAGACATAAGAAGGACTACCCAGCAAAAATCACCTGGTAAAAACATTACATAGTTGTATCAGTTCCCTTTATTATAAGTTATTCCAAAGTTATCCACAAGCTGATTTATTCATTTTAGAATTATTTTGATAGTGACTTCCCTCAAGCTAAGACCACATAAGTAATTTCATGCATGATTTCATGCTCTAAAATCTGAATTAATTTGTCAGAAATTTATCTCTTCTCCTTCCTTCTCCCAAACATACACATCATCAGTTATCTCATATTTCATCCAAAATGCCTCATTTCTATTAAAAAAATATTCTTATTTTCCTTAGACTAGCATTTTCAGATTTTACCAAACCAGATTTTACATGGCACAGCAAAGAACTATTGACACTAAGGCACAAATAAGACAACAAAAGAAGAAATTAGGAAATGAAACTGACAGGGTGAGTCCACTGTGTATGATTATGTTTGGGAACATGTTTTAAGAGGCTAACAAGAGACAATCTGGCTGCCCAACTATTGTGCTTATACAGCACTTAATTGGCAACAATGGCCATCAGTTGAGTTAACATAGAGTTCAGGGCATCCAGCAGCGAGAGTTGTGAAATCTATTTCTTGTTAAAGGTAGTGTCACTAATTCTCTTTCTCCACACTCTAAGTACTAACAGGGGAAAGAAAGAAAACCCTGGTAGCTACAGGTCTGTCAGTCTCAATTTGGTGCCTGACAAAAATTATGGAGAAGATTATTTTGCAAGTTATTGAAAAATACCTGAAGGAGAATGCAGACATTGGTCATAGCCAATGTAGATTCACAAGATTAAAGTCCTGCTTAACCAATTTAATCTCCTTTTATTACAGGGTGACCTATCTAGTTGACATCTAGCTGTTGACTGCATTGAAGGTGCAGAGACCTTGCAGAGAGATCTTGACAATTTAGGGAGCTGGACAATCACCAACCCGCTGAAGTTTAACAAGAGCATGTGCCAGATTCTACACATGGGAAGAGGCAAACCTGGCTATACATATAGAATGGCAGATAAGATGCTGGAGAACAACCCCACTGAAAGGGATTTGGGGGTCTTAGTCAAAATGTAAGTTGAACATGCATCAACAGTGTGCCCAGGCAGCCAGGAAGGCCAGCCTTATGCTGGATGCACCAAGCACCACATCTCTAGATGGTCGAGGGAAGTGGATTGTCCCACTCTACCCTGCAGTGGTGCAGCATCACCTTCAGTACTGGGTGCAGTTTTGCGCACCACAGTACAAAAAGGACATAAAACTATTAGAAAGTGCCCAAAGGAGGGCTACAGAGATGGTGAAGAGTCTGGAGGGGAAAAATGTATGAGGAACACATGAAGTTCCTTGATTTGTTCAGTCTGGAGAAGAATAGACTGAGGGGAGGCCTCACGGCAACCTGCAGCTTTACAAGGGGAGCAGAGGAGCAGGTGCTGATGTCTTCTTTCTGGTGACATCAACAGGACCTGATGGGACGACATGGACCTGCATCAGGGGAGGGTCAGGTTGTATTTTAGGAAAAGGTTCTTCATCAAGAGGATGGTCAAGCACTGGAACTGGCACCCAGATGCAGTGGTCTCAGCACCAAGGCTGACATAGTTCAAGAAGAATTTGTCAGTGCTCTCAGATAAAGTGTTTACATTTTAGGTGGTCATGTGTTGAGCCAGGAGTTGAACTTGATGATCCTAGTGGGTCCTTTCCATCTCGGAATATTCTATAATCCTACCATCTTATGCAAGGATAATATGACTGCCATGCATATCTGGAATATACCAGGCAATGTTCTGGTGGATTAATGTGTAGTTTGGCTGCCATACAGGCATGTCATGTCCTCTCCAGTGCAGTAATAAACTTCAGCATTTCAGCTCAGGAAGGCAGCCAGTCACTTGGCACAAGAATGAGATTTGTAATACTGACAAAAATGCAGCAGATCTGGAGGGGAAACAAGAGCATCACACTCACTGGAGACAGACGGGGAGTATTCTGGTATATATTCACATTTATATGCTGGTCTCTCTCACTGAGAACAGGTTTATGGTCAATACCTCATGTGTTCTCAGCTCTCCACGGAATTCTGTCTGTCAAGAGAGTGAGAGAGACAGGTTTGCTACTTCTTGCCGCCTTCTTACTTCCTGTGCAGAAAGCATCTTTATTCCACCAAATGTAGTCTGCTGGCTTCATGAAATGAGAGATTTGAGGGCCCTCACAGTCATAAGTTGCCCTGTATTTGGCTTAGTCAATTTTAAATATCACTACAATGGAGCAAAAAGACCTAATCATCTCCAAGACATCTCTGGCCTAACTCTTTAATGTTGAGTACTGCCACCTTGAAATGAACCTAGTAGCAGTTTACAATCCATGCTGCCCTCTATCTCCTCAGCATTCAAGTAAAGTTTGCCCTCTGCCATTCGAAAAGCATTGGCAGAGCAGACTTAGAGTACTTGCTCTATCCCTAGCCAACTAGTAGCACATGTGTTCAGAATGGTAAATTACCTTCAAGAGCTTAACATAGAGTAAATGCAATAGTCTACATGTCTTCCATGTCTTTATCTCTATGGGAAAAACAGTAGCAGCACAGAAGATAGGAGAATCATACCTCAGGACGTTCCTGGTATTTTGGTAGTGCAGAAAGATTTGTTGTTGTTGTTGTTGTTGCTGTTTTCTCCAATTGGATGGAAATTGTTGAAAAATAGGCTACAGCTTTTATCTGCTCTGCAAACTTTTCAGTGTTTTAGTTACTATACACTATGACAAACATGCAACAGCTCTCCAGCAACACCCTATGCAAGTTTCTGGTTTTCACCCATACTTGCTGAAAATAAATAATAATTTTAGGTCTTGCTTCACTCTTATGGTGTATGCAGAGTGATGAAGAGCTCTAGCTTGAATGCATCATGTATTTGCAAATCTCTGTATATGCATACCAGCATGTTACAGATCTCCTGACACCTGTGGGCCAGATGCAACTTAGTTTCTAGCCAGAAGCAAAATGTGGGGTCAATTTTTGCAAGACACTGGAGTAAAGCTGCGTGAAGACTGGCTATATACATGGACTGCAACCTGGGTTAACAAAATAAATTGTCTTCATTTAAACCATTTCTTTCAGAGCTTTTATGAACTTCAGACAAAAAACAAACAAACAAACAAACAAAAAAACCCACCAACATACCATTCCTTGAACAAGGCATACTAGATATGAAAGAAATTGAGCTGTGTTTTTGAATGGAAATATGTATCTATTAGCAGTGGTTTTGAATGGAAATATATATCTTGTTTTTATGTTTAGTCAGTATAGTACACACATCTGGTTTATGGGTAGACACGTACATAAAATCTCTCCCTCAGGAATGTCTTAGAAGAGCACTATTAAGATTGTAAGTGAGAGACAGAAAACGTCAGAGAAGAGGTAGTGCCTGAAGAGCTGTAATTAATCTTTTTGTGCATATGAAATGTCATAAATTTGGTATCTGAGTCATCCTAGGATCCTATTATTTTTATTTTTTCTTTTAAACGAGCTCTCTCCCAAAGTACTTGGACAGGTCTGTTCTTATTCACAAACATTTTCCTCACTCATTTGGCCTCAGGACACACTTACTCAAAGTCCGCTCTGAAAACAGAAGGCTTAGTTTCCCCATACAATTTCCTTTGAAGTAGCAACTGAAAATTATCTGAATTCTCCAGTTACACAGTGAAGGGAGGTGAGCAAAACTTAGGGGTATTCATACATCTAACTGTGTTTTGTACTTCTTCTTTGCTTGACAGCTCCTGGCACTCCTGAATGCTTCACAGTTACTCCCAAAAACTTCCTTTACTGACAGGGACAAGAAGTTCAGAGATATCAAAATAAAATAATAAAAAAATGCCCGGTGAGAGGGCCCCAATTACTCACAGTTCTTAGCCAAATTATTGTGTTCTGTATCTATTACCCTACTTCTGAGATTTCAAACGTAAAGGAGGCATGGGCACTCAGAGCTCCTACAAATACAAAGCCAGGATGTGAAGCCATCCTCTGTAGCCTAATGTTGGGCATGATACAAGGCTGTGCCTTGAAGGATTCTGCTGTTGTACGTCACCTCAGATCCCCACATTTCTTTGACAGCAGCCTTAGTCTAATGATTGGCAAAGGGAAGCAAAGTCTATGTGTATATACTTCCATGTATAACATATTACATCTGCCCTAAAATTGCCATCTGTAAAAAAAGAGAACTTAGACATACAGCATTTTACTGACATTCATGTGAGTCAGCTATGTCTAATCTTAGTTCGTGACACTCATGGAGTAGAACACAGCTGTAATAGTTTAATATTTCTGGAGTGGATGCCTTTTGCCAATGAGCTGTAGAGGAGTGTGCTTGCAGGGCTCCTGGGTTCCCTTCCATTTCTGGCAATGGAGTATGCTGTTGGCATCAGTTCTTGTAACTGATCTTGTCCACTTAAGGTCTTGTTTATTTTGCCTTTGGGTCTTCTTAAACCTTCCAGCTACATTGAAGTTCATCATTAGTCTCTTCTTTATCATACCTGTCTCTTCTCTCTTTTATATCCTCTCTCTGATCTTCAGACATTTACCCAATTCTCACCAAATGTACAGCTAGCTCTCCTGTTTCCTAATCCACACCTTTCTATTGAGACTGAGGAAACTGGTGAGTTCACAGTTCTGATCCCTGCATCAGAAACCACTTCTGTGTTCTGAATAAAAAACAGTCACTATTTTAGAAATCACCTGGAATAATGTAGGCAACATGACAGAAGGAGATGTGATCATAGAACAGCTTATGCTGGAAGGGATGTTAAGGATCATCTAGTTCCAACCCCTCTGACATGATCAGGGTTACCACTTACTAGACCACATTGCCCAGAGCACCATCCAACCTCAACTTGAACATTTCCAGGGATGGGGCATCCACAGCTTCTCTGGGCAGGAGGATACAAGGGGAAGATACAGCATTTTATCACTTCAGTTCAGAGAGATAGAGAAGATTATCATTATGCACAAGGCAGTAAAGCCTTAACTCCTTCAAAAATATCACCAGTTTTACTGATACATGGATCTTTCCTGAAGCGTCTACTTATTTAGCAAAGGCAAATGTGTGAGTTAGAAACCTCAAAATGTTAAACTCCAATATTTAACAAAGTATATTCTTGCATTCTCTATTGTTTTCCTTCACAAATCTCAAGTCCATACCTCTGACGAACTCTGACAAGTCCAAAATATATCTCCATTCTATGCTGTGTAGAAATTTCCAGTGAAAGTCACTATTTGCTGCAAATCAAGATGAAAACACTGCCTTTATAAAGCACTGGAACAGATACAGCTCAAAAAAAATATATTTATCTTCTTTATCAGTATATCATTTCATTCTGCTTTCCCTCCATAAAGAAAAGGTAAATCTAATTATCTTGAAATTGAAAAATAGTTTTCTTTAGTTCTCGTGTCATAACTCCCCTCTTTCATTACATATGCAATATATTTATTACCCATCTATTCTAGGGTTAAATTACACTCATGTAATGCCTTCAATTCATATCAGCTTCAGTCTTGAAAATAGCACCTATGTCAAGATTTATCTATAATAAAAATCATAAAATTTTGATATTGGGAAAAAAACATGCAGGTATCTTAAGCCTCATGCCTGATCCTCTACTCACTCACACCTACACAAAACAATGGCGTTCACTAAAATCAAATGAGTTATACCAGAAAAAGAAAAATAAAAGAAAAATCATTTATGCTACAGTTAAGTTCTGTTTTCAGACAAGATCCAGAATCCTTTTTCTAAAAGGAAAGCCACTATACAGGTTTCTCTCCACATGTACAGATCTTAAACAAGGTTCATTGTTTCCAGGTGTGGCTTTTCTGGCAACAGTAACAGCTGTTTACATGGGCAGTTTAGTTCCAAAAGCTATTTTAACATCCCTTGTACATAACAGCAGGTGTGTACAGAATTAAATTTCTAGACTGTAAATTCTGTTCTTTAGACAAACTGGGGAATCATTCTGCATTTACAGATACTCAGACCTGAAAGCTAACCCAATAAAAACAAGTTCCTATATATATATATAGGGCTGCTCTGAAAGTGATGTCTGCTATTTTGTTATGTTGGCCCACAATGTCAGAGGTGGATGTTGGTATGACAGTAGAGGCTGAACCTTCCCAACAATATTCTATTACATTTTGTTGCAATGCAACTGATGACAGTAGAGAGGCAGTCTGACAGAAATGGCGTCTGACATGGAAATGTGCATGAAGCAAAGGGGTGTCACTGAATTCCTCCATGTGGAAAATATGGTACCTACTGACATTCATGGACACTTGCTGAACATTTATGGAGACCAACCAGCGGATTTTAGCGCAGCGAAATGGTGGGTGGTACATTTCAGTAGCAGTGATAGCAACAATGTGTCACCTTCACAGGTGCTGAGTTGTACAAGCCCGGCTTGCAGGCTCTTGGTCATCATTGGCAAAAATGCACAGCTAGCAGTGGTGACTATGTTGGAAAACAGTGCTTTGTAGCTGAGAATTTGCTCTATCAAGTAGTGTTATTGTGCTCTTCATATCTGCTGTAGTTTCCATGGAAATAAATATGAGGCCTTACTTTTGGAGAGACATACACACACACACACACACACGCATATATATAAGTGCATATATATATATATACACACACACCTGTGTCCCTAACACATACTTTGCCTATTTTTACAGTAATATCCACTGTGCTTCCAAAATTAGTTTTCCTAAGTCTGTATCTACTGACAAACTTTCAGAACTCGCTTTTCCCACTCAAAGTAGAACTTAAATCAAAATTTATCTTCTTCCAAGATCTTTTTCTTTCTGTAATGTTTCTGACAACAAAAAGGTCATGGTTCATTGTTACTATCCTGGCAGAGATCTTAGTAAAGAGTTCCTGACTCAAAATCCTATTTTATAACATGGCTTTTAATGGGTAGGTAGTATCATATTTGGCAGGAATCAGCATCAAAATAATCAAACATATCATGAAGAAAGAATTTTCTTAGGTTTGTCAGAAGTCTTCAGAGTTTACAGACTGAAGTGGTTGAGAAATCTGGCAACAGTCCTGAAGAGCTTTATCCTGCTTATTAGTAGAAACAACTTTGACTTATTGCCTACACATGCCAGCTGAACACAAATGTGCCATGAGAGCTAGAAATTCATCTGACAGACAGGTAGGCCTCATATACAGTAGAGCTAATGGTATAGATGCAATCAGTGTTCCTGAAGGTAGAAACTGAACTTGAATTTCTTGTAGCCTAAGCTAACTACATATACGCTACCTTTGTAAATGTCACCTCCAATGTCACTTAGGGTCTTCATCTGGAAAGTGAGGAATTCAGTATAATTCCTTCTAAATCTGAAGACCTTGTCCCTAAAAATTGGTTTGCTGATGACTAACCAGGGAAAGAGGGATACATGAACTCCTCTGCAAAAAATTATTCAAGAATCATTGCCTTGAAAGCAATTTCATTCCATCACCTTCCATTAATCATGAGGGGTCTTGCCTGACCCATTCTGCACCAACATCTAACTATTTGTATTTTCCACCAAGGCAATTGCTTTCCCTTATCAAATAACAGCAGAAAAAGTGTCCACAACTGATTCAAAGTAACAACAGGAAAACCTAGAATGCTGTAGTCTGCTGTTCATTAGTGTAGTTAATTATCTAACAGGCTACAAATATTTGACTTATCACAAATGTCAGCACAGAATCAGAATAATGCACTAACTTTTAAATCATAGAATCATAGAATTAGCTAGGTTGGAAAAGACCTACAAGATCATCCAGTCCAACCATCCACCTACCACCACTAACCCCACTAAACCATGTCTCTCAACGCTATATCTAAACGTTTCTTGAACACCTCCAGGGACAGTGACTCCACCACCTCCCTGGGCAGCCCGTTCCAGCGCCTGACCACTCTTTCAGAAAAGTAGAATTTCCTAATGTCCAGCCTAAATCTCCACTGGCACAACTTGAGGCCATTCCCCCTCGTCCTGTCACTAGTTACAAGAGAGAAGAGGCTGACCCCCAGCTCACTACAACCTCCCTTCAGGTAGTTACAGAGAGCGATAAGGTCTCCCCTGAGCCTCCTCTTCTCCAGACTGAACAATCCCAGCTCCCTCAGCCGCTCCTCA